>NC_066844.1:19127856-19427856 GCF_001640805.2 Lates calcarifer | reverse complement strand
AAATACATGGTACTGTATTATACTTTCGATCTAAAAACGGTAGAAAACCCTGGTCTGTCCTGCATTCTTGAACAACTGTGTCGAAAGAAGCAGCTCTCAGTCGGTCAGTGCGCACACGCTCACGCATACATTCACAAGCTCACCTGCATTCTGAATCCAGTACGAACTTTTCACACAAACACGCAGCCAAGTCAAAGCAGACAGCTACACAGAGTCTAAGAGGAAATTCATTCAGTAAGTAAACCCAGGATCAGAGGAAAATTTGGGGCCACGCTGTGTCTGTTTACAATTAGAGGTAAGCTACAGGTACTGCAGGGTGACGACTAGACAGGATACTGGGTGGAGAAAGGACTCTCGACGGGACGTTTGAAGTAATGGGGCGGATTTACATTGTTGCACTAAATTCAATTTGAAATGATCAGCGTGTTTGCTGTTGTTCATGAGTCAGAGTAACATAAAAACTGAAACTCTGGACAAGAGGAAACCAACCTATGGAATAAAAGAATACACTCCAATAACGATTAACTTACAAGATTCGAATCTGAACATTATAAACAGAGAGCAGCAATTGTGTCTTTGTCTTAGTGCCCATCAGGAAAAAAAATCTACCATGTGACATCCATGGTATGTCACTGAAGGAGTCGATGTGGTACACACATATTGTACAACCTGAATCTCCACAACACTGGAGAAGAGTCTGGTGTGTGTTCTGATACTTGGACCAGCGCCGTCTTTGTCTTATCACCCAGTCTCACCTGTGCAACAGGCCGGGTGTTGAGTACACAGTGCTCATGTTCAGCAACCATGGGACCCTCTTCCTATTTTGAGCCTCAAATGGCTCATGGTGCCAAAGGATGTGGTCAGTCTTGAGTACAAACTAAACCCCAAAACGGGCTCTATAAACACAAAAAGAAGAGAGGTAAAATATTCATGGTCCGATACAGGCAGTCACATTAGGCTGACTGAGAGAAAAATGCCAGTGAAAATGCCATTGCTCTTTTGCCTCCTCCGTTCCTCAGAGCCTGGTCCAGCCTCCGATACCTTTACAAAACAAGTTAAACTTCAACCTAAAGCACAGGAGCCCACTCTTCTGGACTAGTCAGAGGAGATGTACGGTGGGTTTTTCTGGATTGGTCTCTGGCAGGGCTGGTTCACTGTGAACTGGGTGGTGAATTGTTTTGGGTCCGGGTCTCTCATGTGTCCACCACGGGTCCAATGGAGTCCTCCTGAGGGCTGTCGAGTGGGGATGAGCTGTCTGGGACAGGTGGGTGAGAGGAATGGGTGACCCCTGCTCCTGAGTTGCAGCTCACACAACCCTGAGAAACACAGACGTGTAAGAGGTGGTTTTCTGGTGGTCCAGGAGAAGGAATTTGTTTTGTTTTGAGTGTGTGAACATCCCCACCTGTGTGTCTATCTCCTGTGGGATAGTATGCTGCTGAATCCAGGGATGGACCTCAGCCAGTTCCTCTCTCTGCTCCTGGGTGAACCAGGGCTGGAGGGGCTGAAGCACCCGAAGCTTCTCCCTGTCCTCTGCTAGCACCTCAGTCTGGTCCCTTTAAGTAAAATACAACAAGATAGAGGACAAAGAGGAGGAGTTGAGTTGTACGTAAGGGGAAAACAACAACAACAACAACAACTTGCAAATATAAGACAATATATTTAAACTATTATCTTACATTCAAGGATCAAATTTCCACAAGTCTTAACTTATTGGGACCTTTTGACAATCAAAGGGCTCTGGAGGCCCAGATAGCTCAATTAACTCAATTCTAGATTCTAGTATTTATGTTAGATGATTATGTTAGATTAGCTAACTTCTAGCTAAGTTAAAGACTTTCTATTAGGAGAGACAGGCGGGCCTACCAGGTCTCCCGAAGGAACTGGCTGCTGCACGCGGAGTCACAACCAGCCACTGCTAAATGGTGACTTCATTGTGTGTGTGTGTTTGTGGGTATGTGGTATGGTCACCTCAGTTTTCATGCAAGTCACTGATGTCATTACACAATTAAATCAGGAGATGGCACCTGTAAGTAAGTGTTCTCTTTTGCCTTATACAGCTACAATCACTAAACAACTCCGGTGACAGGAGCAACAGATAAAGACACATAGTTTGCCATAAAGCTAAATATACTTATCTATATCTATAGATCTATCTATCTATATATATGTGTGTGTGTGTGTGTGTGTATATAAATATAAATATATATATATACACACACACACACACATATATATATATATATATATATATATATATATATATATATATATATGTATACACACACACACACACACACATATATGTAGAATGCTTATGCTGATACATGGGTTTAGTTGTTTATCTTCCAAAAACAAGCATTGCAAAAAAGGGTCTTCTTTTATTCAGTATGATCTGTATATAATGTAAGTATTGCAGTATTAAAGCATATTTCTGAATTAGGTAAGATATCTCTCCACTTTTCCAACACAGTTCAATCTGTGATGCCAAAGCCGGTGTTTCCCTTCAGCTGTAAGCCTTTTTCTTTTTGTTTTTTCTCCTTTTGCTTATCAGGAATGAAGTGGAAACATTAAAAACAGTGTCGGTACACGTACCTGGTGTGGATCTGGTACGTCATCATGACTCTCTCAGGTGTGTGCTGAATCATGCTCCACAGTGAGTTCTCCACCCGAGTGTCGAAGCTGTGTTGGTGCTCTGCTGCTGGTGCCTCCTGGCTCTTACGAGCTTTGCGAGATGTGTCTGATGAATCATTGCTGGCAAAGTATTTGCTGCTGTTGCTGCTGCCTGTTTAACCCAATCAAGACATCTTGTCATTCGCTGCCCCTGGCTGCAGTTTTGAATTTGCCATAAATCCAAAAATCGCTTTCATTTTCTGCGCATGTGTAAGGTGGAATTGCCAAATATAACTTAACCAATTTCATTTTAGAAGCATAGTATGGTTGGGGCAGACAGCTGACAAAAAATATTACACTACAACTTCATGATCAACAATGCAGCAAAATTATTTGTATGGCTACTAGTGCTCTCATAATTTCTAATTTAAACAAAGAGTGGATCCTAAGGTTCTTGTAAAAAAAAATAGCAATAACATGGACATAACAGCCAAGCTAGTGAGCATGTTTGTTGCTTATTTCACTCAGCTAAAAATTCAACCCATTACGTTAACTGTGACAAATATGAGTGTGTTTCATTTATATTGCCAAATGAGGGGGCTGTGTTTGTTTTATTTCTTTTTACCAGTGTGAGAGATGGAGGTTCCATTGGAGCCAGATCCAGATCCAGATCCCAGTGAGCCTCCAGACTCCCCAGATCCAGACCCTGAGGCATTGGAGCCGGTCCCTGACCTGGCATCCTCCTGCAGCAGAAGGTCAAGCAGCTCACTGGATGTAGAATGGGCATCATGGTTCCCAGAATCACTGGGGGTGTCACCCTGAGCAAGGAAAAGGTTTAATGTTTAGAACCAAACCAGATCTGTATACTGAAAAACCATCTACTGACTGAGTGATAGGAGATGTACTTGACAAAGGAAATTAGCATATTGGAGTTAAAAGTCGACAGACAACATCAGACTCACCTCATTGACATGTTTTTCATGCAGGCTCTCAGCGTAGTTGTGCCCGGTGCTGCTCTGCCCTTCACTCGGCTTGGGCAGCTCCTCCTGCAGCAAGTTGAGCTGCAGCGGAGAACTAGAGCGCGAGCTGGAGAATAAAGCACGAGGCCCAGCTGCCTCCTCCTCTTCCCCGACAGAGGAGCTGGCTCTGGGTGAGCACATCAGAGGGTCTGGGGAGGTCAGAGTGTGTGGGCCAGCCTGTGTTTGGAACTGAGGCTGCTGGAAGGGGGCAATGCCAGGGGCAAAGCCTGTCATGGTGATGTGCGCCTGGGCCAGCACAGAGGGAGTGGATGGAGGGTACATGGACGGATAACCTGCAGTGAAAGTTGGGTAGTTGGGCAGGATGACAGCCATGACAGGAGTCATGTAAGGGTTGATGCTCTGAGCTGGAGCCATGGGCTGCACCGTGTGAAAGTTCTGGATACTCTGCAGGTTCTGAATGGGGTCCATCTGGATTTGTTGCATGCCTGGCAAGCTCTGAGAAGACTGCATCATGTTGAAGCTGCAGCTGAGCTGGGTTTGGTCTTGAGGCTGCAGCAATACAGGAGTTGCTCCGGGTACCTGTTGTGGTCTGGGCGGTTGCTCTGGGCCAGGCTGAGTTGCCATCATAGGGAAGAATGGCGCCTGGAGTGGGGATGTTTGGCTGTAGGGTGTCCCCATCTGGGGCTGGGAGGACTCTGAGGAGGGCCAGGAGGAGTCAGGGACACGGCGAGGGGGGCCAGGTGGAGAGGCGTAGCTGTCTGACGAACCCTGCGGTTTGGGGCGCTTGTGTCTGGGCTTTCCCTTCCGTGAGCGGTTCCAACCACCAGCGCTCACTGGACGTAGGTAATCTCCTATGGTGAGAAGGACACCAATCTTATTTAACATTCTTTAAACATTACTTCATTTGCTACTTGTTATTTCAATAAGTAAATACATACCTGGGTGATGGGAGTGAGCCATCGAGCTGTTGTCCAGCTGCAGGTAGGAGCTGTAGGGGCTCTGGAGGATGCGATGGCGGAAGCGATCCACATACTCTTGCTCTTCCTTCTGGGTGTGAGCCGACAGCACCTCCTTGGTGAGACCTACAAACCTGCGCTCCTCTGTGGCCGGGCTTGGGGCTGGACGGACAGGGGTGGGAGCAGCATCAGTGGGCTCACTGCCCATTGGTGCATCCTCAAGTGCCGTGGCCTCTGTGAAGAGAACAAAAGTGTTCAACAGACAGTTTGTTAATATATGAGATCCACAGAATAGCTGCAAAAGAGCATCAGAGTTTCTTCCACGATCTTACACACGGATGTAAGGGTTTGTTTGTGTACCTGACTCAGGCTGCGGCACATGCACGATTGTGCTGCTGTATGAGCACTGGCTGGTGACAGAGACCACGCTCATGGCCTTGGTGGACATTGTGATGTCTGTCAGAGGCGCTCCCACTACAGCTGCAGCTGTAGGGCCCACTGACACTTCACTGTCTAACACCACCACTGGAAACAGGAGGAACAAGATGAGGATGAGGTTAATGTTACTTTTGCAAGGGATATTACAGAGTTTTACAAAAATGATAACAAAGAACTCAGTCATGTGTGTGTTTATACCATCTGGGCTGGTCTGAGCTGTGTCAGTGGCTCCAGTGGGCTTGTCGTCTTCTGAGGTAGAGGATGATGAAGAAGAGGTGGCCAGAGAATGAGATTCATTCTTACGCTTAAGGGCCGGACCTGTACAGCTCTCCAGATATCTGCAACACACGAGCATGTGCACGCACAAAATTATTAGTGTTCTCTATCACATAATAAACTGAAATTATGTAGATGTAGCACAGTGATGCTACCACCACACACCTGATGATGTTGTCTACACAGTTGATTTGCTGATAGGAGGGAATGTGCGTTTGCTTCCTGCTTTCTTCATGATCTCGGACTTCAGGGTTGGAGGCGGTGGGAGGCAGACGTGCTGGGGGAATAAAGGGTCATTTTAGCCAATAATAAAATATTTGCAAACTTTAATGTGTACAGCATATTCTTCATGTTTTATATTTAGTAAGTATGGGACTGTGTTACCTGTGGCAGGTTTGCCAAGAGGAGTAATTTTGTGGCTGGAATCCAGATAAGCCTGTTGGCCCCAACTCTTTACTCTGTTCACATCAGCACAGATCTGCTGCAAAGTCATCTGCAAGAATTCCAACACAATGTATCAGTATGATTAACCTTGAAAAGAGCAAATGTGCTACCATTGCCTTCCCGACAAGTGATGTCACTGTGATGTCTCACCGGTTCTCGGTGTGTGTCCTCCCACAGGTTACCGTTGCTGTCACTTGATGAAGCTACGCTGATGTAAGGCTCGTGAGAACTTCCCAAACTGCCGTAACCGCTGGAACCATTGTTGTGGACCGGCTGAGGAGAGGAGACACAAAGAAGTGAGGAAACTCTCACATACAAAAAACATAACAGAAAAGATCACTCTGTGAGGATGTGTTTGAATTAACTTTGAATGGGAGGCATTTAGTACCAGTAAGTGTAAGTGTGTATGTGTCTATAAATACAACAGGAAGTTAATCTTGGTATGAATGAGCTTGTCTTTTCTGATAAATGACAAAAATTAGTTATCAACATTTCTTTCATTAATGTGAATGATCAACATTTTTGTTAATGTTTTGGGCATGGAAACCACCTGCAGGAAAAGCTTGTAGATCTTTGCTTGCAGATCTTTTATTTCCTCATGAGTGACTGGAAAATCTTCCTTAGTTCGAGCAGCAAACACATCCTCATTCAGCGGACTCCTAAAGACAAAGATGAAAGCACGACAGTGTCATCTATATTGTGTTTTCATTTGATTAACAAAGTTTCCTAGCAACAGCACTTTCCTGTAAAACAGGTAGGTTATTGGAGAGACAATGCAAATACCAAACCTTATACCTGAGCACATAGAGAGCAGTCTTTATCTGTGAATAGGACACTTAGGATTAACACTAAAAGTTTCTATTTCGTGTGTATGCTGTTGCTCCTTACGTTCTGACTTTATGCCGTCCAATGATAAAGGCCACCTTGCGGCTCCATGGGTTGATGAAGCTAGACCAGCTGGTGTCTAAGGTGATGTAGTCTCCATTCTGACAACGCAGACGCACCGGAGAGTGCTCAAATGGAGGCTGGCCTGCATACTTCAACACTACACATGGCATCAAGAGTTCAAGTAAAAAACAAGAGAGGTGTAAAGATAACTTGTGTTTTTGGTTATTGATATTGATCTGATTTCACTATGCAACGTCAGAAATGTTGTCATCTAAAAACATTTTTTTTCCTTGAATATTTACCTTTCCGGTGCATAGACAGCATGAGCGGCCGGTCCTCTGGGTGAATGCAAGTCAGCAACGATGTGCCAATCAGATCTTGAGGAAGGTATCCTAACAACGGCACAGCCCTGTGGATAGTAACCATTAAATTAGCATCATCAACACACTGACATTTAATAGCTCAATGTAAAGTCTGGTAGTGCACCTGTATGTGTGTGTGTGTGTGTGTGTGTGTGTGTGTGTGTATTGACCTGTCATCCACTTCCAGAAACACACAGCCAGGGGAGTGGGTGGTGGTGAAGATGCGCTTGTCCATGGGTATCCGAGGTGCTATGTGAATGAATAATATATAAAGTATCAAGACTGCGTCAGAGGAGCAGTGGGGAAGCACATATGTCTCTGCATATGCCACAGCATACTGATGAGTGCATGAGTTATGAGTCTATTCAAAAAGAGTTTTTAAATGCACCATGGCATGTCCAAGCAGCAGAAAACTAGGCTGTTTGTGTTGTGTGCAGTTTTTGGTGGTAATAACTATACCTTCATATCCAGAGATGATGCGTTCAGCCAGCGCCAGGCAGCATGGCTCCTCCTCCTCCTCCCCACTGCTTCCTGTTCCCTGCACCTTCAGCAGGTAAGGTGTGATCCGGAATGGGTTGTAACGCATCTCACCGTCACGGTCCTTCCCGCCCCTAAAATATATACCCATATTTCAATTTCCACTGTGAACACAGGTGAAAATAAATTAACACTAGTGAAAGCTGCACAATAAACAGAATGAGCAAATGCTGACTGCAATCATATCTATCAATTTCACCACCTGTGTCATCTACAACAATGATCTGTCTTTGTCTTGACTTGTTCTATTTTTACCTGTGCTGTATTGCTTTGAACAAAGTCCCATAGTGGTGAAGAGCTTTGAAAAGTGACCTTCAGCTGTGCTTTACTGACATCTAATGGTAGAGTTTAATAACTTCAGAACATTTCTGATACTTTTCTACAAGAATGTGTGGAATTCACATATTCCATGCTCAGCCAAGAATAATCCTGTTACTGTGAAATCACATATCTATAGTAGGTTTAACACAAGAAAGTCCCTTTTTTTAAGACACTGACCTGATTCTGCAGAAGAATGACTTGACCTGGGCACAGTCAAACAGAACTCCGGCTGTAGAGACAAATAACAGAAAAATGAGTGCTATTTGCCTGTTAAAAACACAAAGGCATACACTCAAATACAACTAAAAACAGAATAAAATAAAATCAAAAGGATCAAAATGTTTAGGTAAAGAGTACATAAAATGGTAGACTTGGATGTTGGATACTTAGACACAGTAAGCTGGTATTTGCCTGTTAAAGCTAGCCAGTATATGCTGGAAAAAAAATAAAAATAAAACAAAGCTTAGCCACTAAAATATTTGCATCCGAAAGTTCATTCTTGGCCTTTCCTTACAAAATCTATAAAATGTAGTACAAACACACCTGTGTGTGAGTTGCTCCAAGGTGGGAGGTGCGGCTGAGCCGTGTGTGCGTAGAAGACATTAACATCTTGGTGGAAGAGCAGCTCCACAAACTTGGCTGATTCCAGGAACTTCCTCTTGCAGCACAGGATGCTGGGAGCCTGCTCTGATGCGTACAGCACACGGCCGCTCGACAGGGAGAAGACCACCACGAAGGAGTCCTACACACGGACACGGAGAGACGTACGCACGCACATGTAGAGACACACATGTGCGCGAGCCAAGTCACAGACACACACAAAAGCAGTAAACACACATACACTCACACACATGCCCAGGCGTGAGGCAAAAATAAATGTACACATGCATGTATATATGCAAGAGTGTGATGGAGCCTTGAATAAAAATATGAACAGCTCACAACCAATACTCTATAGGTAATGTGTTGTCGTGACTGGACTGTGTTTCCAGTTATAAATGTATGCCAAAATTAGGGCAAGAAAGAAAAATAGCATAATTGTGTGTTGTGTGTGTGTGTGTTATGTGACTGTATACCGTGTTTTTAAGGGTGTGCTCAGAGGTGACTCTTTCCAGCTCTTCCAGGGTGCAAACTGTGGCATCTCTCCTCTCATCCTGGCCACTTCTCATCAGCAGTTTGTAGTATTCACTATTGGCTACAGAGGACGACATGAACATACATAATGCTATAAAACAAAAACTGTATGATATCAGACTTGGTGGAGAAAAAAATCTGTTTAACCAGGTTACCTTGCACTTGTTTGACACAGTTGAGTGCGTAATGTAAGGCCTCCACAGTGCTGGCTTTGCTGCGGCTGCGTTTGTCTGACGGAAGCCTCTTCTTCATCTCAGCCACAGTGATCATCACCTCTCTGTGGGCCTGTCCTCTGCCACCATCTGCATGCTCACTGCTGCACAGTAAGAGACACCATAACAGTGAACTTATTCAGGTCACACACACATACAGAAACCAGCATAGTAGATTTAGTGGTCATTAAATGCAGCATGGCTTTAATGATTTTTATTTAACACCAATCGTGTTTAATTTCTATTTCTAGGATAACAGCAAGGTTTTAGACTGGAAAGTCAGTTTTACAGTGATCTTTTATAGTACTTTATTTTATGGCTAGTCTTTTTGTCCTCATTACATAATCCCTGAATGGTGACGCAGTTGTGAAAGGGACTCATTGAAACCTTTCCTTGTGTTTTTAAGGATGGTTCCAAATCTTCATCAGCTGAAGGATGAATTGTGAATTTTTGTAACTTTATTGCTTAGTATTAACTTATTTGGAAGAGAAAACAAAGACAAACAGTTAAAATTATGACCCAAACTGTAGGGTTGAAAATATTACTCAAAGTTTACAGATTGTTTTCTTGGTTCATCTTTGACCTACTCTACTTGCCGTGTGCTGTGTGCACTCACAGATTTCCTGTGCTATTAGCAACATTATGGGCATGCTGACTTTCATTTTTTCCTCCAAAAATCAGTGGTAACCTCAGTAATCTGTCTAAACTGTTGACTTGTTCACAACTTCTTTGATCGTCTGACTGTTCCACGTATTGTTCTGTTAGACCTGTTTTTAGCATGTTGCTGTGTTCTGAGATCTTAGCTATTACTTTGGTGCCTACAATGTTATATATGATAGACACAGAGACCAAAGCTACAAAAATAAAAACAATGTTGTTATAAATTCTCAAAAGGATGAATTAAAACACTGTAAGTTGATATTCACATACTCAAAGCCACTGCTATGATATGCTGTGGTGCATTTTAAAACTTGTTTTGAAATATGACCGCAAAAAAAGGTCACTATGGTATGATGTGAATATATACCAACAAGCCAGGACACAGACAATCAGGCAAATACCTCTTGGTTGAAACTGAGGTGGATCCAGTGGCACTCCCGGGGCTGTGATTGGCTGAGGAGGAGAGGTCATGTGAACCGCTGGTCATCTCCTCATCTTCCTGTCCCACCTCTCCACCTGAAGCTCCGCTCTCCTCTCCCCTGAGGGCCTCGGACTGCACCCCTCCATCCTGCTGCCCTGACGTCACCCTCTCCTCCCCTATGCCTTCTCCCGCGGCTGAAGATAACACAGGCTCCTCCCCATCTGGGCTGCTGTCGCCCCCAGGCATCTCCGCACTTTGGTCACACATCAATAGTAATTTGTCCAATTACAGTGGTCAGTAAGGGTCTTCATATGTTCAACAGAGGGAATGGGTTCCATGTGGTGTCTATGAATTAAGTGCTCATCTAATCAGGGCTGTTGGATGTACAGGTCTGTGCTGAGCGCTGTAAGACAGAGAGAAAAAAGGTGAGATGATAAGAAACATTAACAGAACAAAGTATGGAGGATTTCATATACTAGCAGTTGGTGGTGACCAACCAGCTAAGATAAACTAAGAGATTAGGGGACTGGCGCCTCTGGGCTCTGGGCTACCCAGTTGAAAATGTGAGGCTGGTCGTCTGTTCAAAACAGCGGCTGCTAGAGTGTGGGGTTGTGGAACTGGAACCTAAAAACCTCAGATACTAAAAAGGAAATATCTAATCACCATACCTGCTAAGCAACCCCCACAAAACCGTGCACACACCATTCTTGTTTTGTGGAATGAGACAGTAGAATGTAACGTATACAGTTTTAAAACTGATGTTAACTGTAATGAAATGTATGTATGCACCTAAATCTTAAGTTAACTTTCAAAAAGAGACAACAAAATGTTCTTCCAAATGTTTTATATTTACTGTGAAACTTGGATACTATGATGCTGAATTATCATGTCAGCACAGGTGTAATTAATAACTTGCAATAAATTTGGGGACTTACTGGGACACTTAATGAAACACAATCATCATGAAATGATGACACATCACTAATATAATTACTTACACTTGTGCTTTTCCTGCTATGACATGTCTGCTATGAAAAATGTCAACTGTGGCAGGGAAAAAACACAATACAAACCTGTGTCAACTATGTGGCAAATGCTCCACAGACACATAAAAGCAAAATAGAACATTTAAAAAATGTCATCAAATAAAATTTTCTGTGCAGTTTGACAATGTTTTCAATTTCTCCAATGTGAACAAACACAATCTGCTGTGTTATCTAATACTATTGGACTATCTGACCACCAAACTGACTCACCGCTTTCTGACTCACTCCCATCATCTACGATTTACACATTTCATCCATCAATACTGCCAAGACCACTCAGGTACAACTCTGCCAAACGCCAATCATTGCACACTGCAAATAACACAATAATTATGTGATACCTGGTTACATAATAGCTGATACCCACAGAGAAATATTCCGTCTCTTCTCTAAATCTGCTGCAGCTCAGATCCACTGTGAGTTATTGGCATTTAGAAGTGACACGTCTCATTCTAATATTTACAGATGAAGAGTAAGCTCTCTCAAATGGGTTTCAAGTCATACCCAGTAAATATATTTCACCATCATTATTGCTTTTATGATTTATTTTTCAACATATTATTATGATGTGTTTGCTCTCTCAAATCAACTGCCTTTTGCTAGCCCTTTTTCCAGCTTTCTTAACACCAGCGATAAACTAACACAAAATGCAGCCACCACCACATGCACGCAACCATGAGACAAGACGTTAACAAGAGGGACACAGAGATAGAGATAGAAGGAGACAGACCGAGAGGCACAAACAGGAGCCAATGAAAATAACCTGTGTTGTTCATCAGGTCGTCGCTGCAGGATTACATAACCAGCTTGCTCAATTCAGAGTCTATAAGCTATCCTCACATTACTGGTGACATCATACATACATACACAAACACATGATCGCTGTGGTGTAAGTATGATGTTCTGGCCTTGCCTTGATTGTACAGCACACAAACAGACCAGATAAGACCACGCTGAGGTCTGGGTGCCAGGCCAGGTTAGTAATCTGTGATTTTCTATACCACTTCTCAGAGGAGAAAAGTTTGAGTTTGAGTTCTTGTTCAAAGCCTAATGTAATTCAAATTTAAAGAAATAGTTAGGTGCACCACTAAAATTGGTGACTTGACCATACTATCACTCATTGATTGACGGTCATTCAATGCAAGGAATATCTAAAAAAAATAACTACATCTGAATTATTGATGTTTTCTGACACATCAGTAACGTAAGAATACAGGAGTACAACTAGACCATAGGTATAACTGTTTAGAAACTTTTAAAAATGTTTTACTCCTATACATTTGTAAATCAAATTGCTGGATTGCAAATGTGTTTACAGATACTATTTCTATGATCAAAATTACTGAATGAGGCCTTAAGCAAAACTAAGATGGAAAACGTTGAATAGAGCAGGACTGCGCTTTATGCTGCCTGTAAAAGTAGAACTTAAATGTTCGAGGTGACAAATATGACCACCATGACAACTAGGGTTTTTTAATACTGACGTAATCACAATATGGAAAATCTATGCAACATCACAAAAAAAATTAAAGAAACTGAGTTTCAAAGTAATATTAACTGTTCCACAAGATTACAAGAGGTCAAACACTTCATATGAATAAAACAAAAACTTAAATAATTAATTTAGTCATTTATATCTACACCTTGCTTAGAATTTGGAATTAAGACAACAGAACTGATCAGATCACATCATCACAATGTAACTCTTTTGAAATTATAAACGATAATATTGAATTTTTCCCAGTCCTACTTGGCGTCTCTGCTGCACTAAATAACCTGTCTCCCTTGTCAAAAGTGGGGCTTACACAAAATATGTCTGCAGTAACACACTGTTATGGCAATTAATATTTCCTATTTTGGCAAACAGGCCTCTAAGGGGAGCAAAGAGTTTTTCACACAATATATATCATTAGTAAATACAGCCACGAGCCATGCAATGCTTGTGCTCAGCTCAACTGAATTGTGTCTTATAAATGACTTCTCTCGGTCTTTATCAAAAATGTTTGTATAACAATTTAATATTTCCTCTCTGATACCGTCAACTTTCATCACATATGGATGCAACAGTTCATAGATCATAGGCAATTAAGGAACTGATCTTGTCATCTCAAAGAGTCTCTCAGACACACACCAGTCTCATGATTTAATTTGATCTGTCTATGGTGGAGTAAAATTCTGCTGAGCTATATCTACATATACACATCAACACCAGTTCACACACAATTCCTGCAGATATGGAAGTAATTGTCTGGCAGGATATATACATCAGCAGGCCCACAACATTTGATTATGAAATCACAGTATTACATAATGGAATAATGACATTTACACACTGTATTCTAAAAGTGGTCTATATACAGCATTAGGTTAACAATTATTTCATGGGGGAAATCACTTGAGAGGAATGGGGTTACACAGGGCTGACTGACTGACTGACTTCTGACAAGTAAAATATTTATGAGGTGGTACCGTGAGCTTTTATTTACACCCATTTATAGGTCACTTCATAGGTCAGGATATAAGGAAGGATTTGAAGTCAACACTGATAGCAGTTTTACCTGCGTTCGTCCACAGGAAAAAGAAAAGCTTCTCAGACTTCAACAACAGACCACAACGCGATTCCACTCATGACGATTTTGACACTCATTTTACAGTTCACAACACCCTCCCCGCATGAACCCAATGACCTCAATAAACTCAGCAACCCACCACTCGTTAAGGCTTACAGGAGAGACTACTACTATTATGCCACATAGGACTAAAGCACAACCGTCACATCACTGAGTGGTGGCATTAATATGTAAACTGCCACATATCTGGGCAGCTACGGATGACATTTTGTGATACATATTAATAGAAGTGTAAAATAAAGCAACTAGTCAATTCTGACACTGTACTGAGATTGTAAGGCCAGAAGTGGTTTTAAGAACAGGCATTTTAAATATTACCGTTTTACTGTTAGCTGATAGCTTTCTGGCTATTGTAACAAATTGATATGATAACTGCACTTGTTATTCATGCACTGCAAATTACAACATTAGCTACAGTTTGTTACTTACTCAGTCCAGCGCCACAAGCTTTCTGCAGCCCCCAGGCTTATGGCAGACATGTCGTTAAGCTAACATAGTAGCAATACACGCTACATACCACTGGGCGCTTTACATCTCCAAACACTTGGTCGTGTGGAGAGGTGAAGCATCCCGTTAAAACTAAACAATACCCTTCCACAACAATAAACTAGTACTAACTCCTACAAGACAACAATTACATTTCATTTGTTTACATCCACTGTTCTCTCTGGTTGGTGCCGTGGGCGAGGTGGTTAGCTAGCTTAACCAGTTAGCCAACTCGCTACCGACACTTCAAATTATTGGTGTTCTGGAGATATATTTACCTTTTCGACTACACGAATGATTCGACTTCAATATCCAAAAATTAAATTATATCAAATTGATCGCCAGGCGGTATTAGAGGCATTTATTTGAATTATGTCCCAGTCACGTAGTCAGATCGTCATCCACTCCGGAGCGCTTGACACATTTGTGCAACGTGAGGCCGGCACATCACAACTCCGCCCACTCCGCGATGATTGGACAGACGAATTTTGCATCTGTCGTGTGATTGGACAGAGCAACCGAGGATGGGTGTGTCTAAACTCCGCAGTCTGTCAGCGGGTTGCTGGCGGTTCACGTGGATCTCCATGTTACACAACAGATAGACAACAACCTGGAGCAAACCGCGCAAGCACCGACTCACTACAAGCCCCCCCCTGCATCCACTTCCCCCTGCTGTTGAATGAATGAATACAGCCGCTACAAGATCCAGCTGAGGCACCTCACTTATCTTATACATACTTTCTCGTTAGCCTTAGACTGCTGTGACAGTTAACTTAATGTGTTTGGATTTCGTAACACTGGTCAAACAAAGTGAAGGTGATATTATATAATATTATATTTAACAGATAGTAGGGTAACTTTAACATGAAAACAGTTGCTTTTGATACAATTAAGTCTGTTATGTCACTCACATATGTGATAATAGTGCAGGCAAGGCTGGATTTCTAACTGAGCATAGCAGACAACTGCCACAGGGCCCATGCAGACCCTCAGTGGGACCAAAGGCTCCAGTTTCACCATATTGTATCTGTGGTAGTTTAGTTGCATAGCTCATTTTTGCCCTATGTCCATCATTCCAGCCTTGAGTACAGCATTGCACAAAATAAAACTGAATGATGTTGGATTACATGACAAGTCCTCCTGTTGTGGAAAGTTTGCTGTGACTGTGTCTCATGAGGCTGGTTAATAGTCGGTGCGCTCAAGGGAGAAAGCTGTTGAGGTAAACAGGTGGTGTATATAATTAAAGACCACAACCCCATTCTACCTGGAGAGTTCTTGAATGAGACGTTGTAACAATAGCCAACAAGTGTTTCCGACATCACAGACCTGTTCTACAATGTGTATGACGTACTGAATATTTTCATTGAAATAGTGATGAGGTATCAGACTGTGAAAGATGAATCAAGGATTATTCTGCCATCTGTTAAGTTGGACAAAACAGTGAGTCTCAGTTGGGAAGAGTAACTACTGATATTCAGTTTGTTTCAGACCAAAAAAAAAAAAACCAAACAAACAAACACCCAGACAAGATATTGTCATTTAAGTTAAATCTGTTTTATTCAAGCAAAAGGCATTTAGGGCCAAAGAGTAGAATTGCACTTATTTGGAAGTAACTTGGCCTCAGATTTCTGTTGTTGACAGGAGATGTTGACGTTTCAATACATCTATGATCAATGGCTAGCATCTAAAACAATTTTCTGTGGCTTTTGCAAATATTACACTATTTCCTTGAGAGCTACATCTATACACTAAAAAATGTCTAAAGAGCACATACCTGTGTTAGTGTTCATTTTAATTACTATAGTATGGTCAATTATATATATGTAACTGCCAATTAAGAGATTAATTAGATGTCTTAAAACTACTGAAAAACACATCAACAGTTCTGCTTGGATGAAATGTCAGACAGAACTAAACTGATGTACAAAATAATCCCAAATTGTCTGATTAAAACAGGTTTCCTTTAATAAAGATGGAAGCAACAGCAGGGAAAGCAATCACTCTGTGTTGGTGTTGCCCAACAAAGTTTTTTTATCCACACTCAAACACCCATGATGCTCAGCACCATTGAGCTGAGCACCAAGATTAGTCCTACATATAATAGATTGCACCAAAAAAGGCTATTGTTAGAAGGATAATAAAACTAAAATATCACACGTGAGGAGTATTTTACATTGAACAGATGGGATAAATGCCAGTGTGAAACAACAGAAGACTTATTAAAGGTTAATAAGCTCAGCTGATTGATGCAAGCAGCACTGTATTTGATAGGACAGTCAGAAGGCACTACTCTTTAACTGGCTGGTAAATATGGTCAATAAGGTATGGCTGTGTTGTTGGCTGTTCTCCATTGGAGAAACCGATTAAGGCATCTGTCTAAAGTCTCATATTCTTACTGTTGTGCTTGAATATTTTACAGATGCAAACTTTATGGCACATCCTAGGGAGCAGCTGATTGAGACAATCCCACATTTATAGACCCAGTGTAGAACTTTTGTTCTGTTTTTTACACTTTGTGGCAGTTTCTCTAGCCATTGTCAGGCTGTGAGGTTGTTGGTCTTCACTATGAATACACGAATAGGCACTTACCTAAATACAAGCTCATACTAGCTTATACTTTACACTAAGTCCTACCTCAAAGGCTGATGGACAAAGACAGGTAGTATCAGATGGTTCAATAGCATGTTACAGGTTAGTCTTTTGTTGTTGGGTGACCAAAGAAATTCCTCTAAATCTGATCCTAAATTTAAGGTGTTATACAGAGAACTTAATTGTGTGCATAAATAAAATAAGGCATTGAATCCCACTATTCATCAATAAACTGTAACTGTAATTCGCATAACATCAAATCAAGATTTTTTTTTTTAAATGAGGAGAAAAATCTAAATATTGGCATTACACTCCGAAAAGTAGAAATGTGTATAAGTTGCAAAAGGGTCTCTCTTCCATGATATGCAGGATCACTGTTACAATCTAAACTAACACACAACAGCATATCATCAAAGGCACTTATCTTAGCCTAGCACACAATCAATGGCTATTAATACAGTAAAACATAAAAAAGTAAATATAAGTTGAGGAGAGTTTACAACAGTATCCTTCACTTCTAGTCCTGAGGTTGGAATGTGTGTGTGTGTGTGTGTGCTTTGTTATACTGTCAAGGTGATTCATTTATATTTTGTTTTTTTATAGGTTTTAGTTGAGTTTGAGTTTAATTATCAGCCTGTTTCTGTAGGTGTGTTTCTCTTTTCTTTGGCATATGGCATGGCACTCTAAAGTTTAGTGAGGTCTAGTATGGTGTGGTACTGCTGGGTAAAACTCTGGTATTATGGCAATCCTTTACTAAGGCAAATGTACAAATACACCCACACACACACCCACACTCACATTCACACACACACTCAAAGGGCAATCCAGGACAAGGAATGAAGACCCCCTATGGGAGGGGAAAAATGTTGTGGAGCTCAGTAGCCAGTAACCATGTAACCTCTTCCTCGGAGAAAATAATTATACACGTTGCTCCTCTCCTCTTCTTCATTGTTTCTGCCACTCCTCCTTCCCCTGTGGCGGTTTTACGACCGAGCCCAAACTGTGAATGAAGTAAGAAATTTTTAGATGATGGACTTCTTTAATTAATTTCTTTAATTTAAATGTACACTAAATTAACAGATTTGGATGAACACCAACAATCCAGATCAAAGTGAAATCTCTGTAAAGTAGTTAAATGAAGCAGTCGTACTTAATACCAACTATAGGCTCCATACTTACTAATAATGATGATGACGATGATCAATAAGACAGCTATCAGGATGGCCCACATCTGCATGAGGTAAAGATACAGTAAATTCAGCACTTTACCCTTCAATTAGAATCAAAATGTGCATTTGTTAAGAGTAAAGACTATTAGCATTTGTGGCATTTATTCATTTTGTTTAATAATTTTTCATATATGGACAATGTATACTATGTGTTGTGTGGTCAGACAATTTATCACTGATGTTGCTAAAACTAATGAAACTCCATTTAAGGGCGAGAGCGGTATAAGACCACTTCCAGAGTTCATTTATTAACATTTCCAGCGGGACAAAGAGTGTGTTTTTTTGAAACAAACTGTGTTTAGTCACCTTGCAGTTCTTCCACCAGTACTTCCTTTTGAGCTTAGCGGCACTGGTCTCAAATTGGGAGGCTCCAGCCTGCAGTGCATCTGCCCTGTCGTCCAGTTCAGACAGCTTTTGGTCACGCTCCAGCACTTTGTCCACATTAACACGCATAATATCCACCACCTATTCACAGTCACACACAAGAATAAAATATTTGGTTGAATTTCAGTACTATATGAATGTTTCCTGCTGTAAAGGATCTAAATGTTAGGGTTAGATTGTGTGAGATCGATCAATCCCTGCTTTGATTAGTTCTTTTTTATTTAAAAGAGGACAGAGACAATGATTGGAAAAGCACCAATACACTGTACAAACGGCATTGATGACATCAGTACTTTTAAGTGTTAAGTAACCTCCAAAAATGTTACCAAACAAGACCACCAATCAGGAGAGACCACGCCTTACAAGGTAAAATAAATGAATAATTAAAACTATATACACATCTAAGCTTAATAACAGAGTTCACCTTGAATCACACAGACATGCATGTGCACACAAACAGTACCACTGCGTAACATAACCTATATGTTCCACTGATCCACAAACCCAACCTATTGCCCCTCCTCCCAGACAGCAGCAGGGTGGAGTGGAGTGTGTAGGCCCATGCAGGCCTTACATAACCATGGAGACAGTGATTATATAAACTTCAGGCAGCCAATTGGAGGCTTTGTGTGACACGCTAAGGTTAAAGTTCTGCGTAGGAGGGGCTAACCTCAAGGGGGCCACAACTGAGAAAGAGAGAGGGAGAACAGGAAAGGGGGTTAGGAGTGACACCCACAGGAGGGGAGAGACTTGCCAGCCATTTCTACCTAGTGGCCTCACTGACATGGTTTTGAATATAATTTCTAAAAATTGGAGAAGAAATGGCTCTCACTGAATGTTCCCTGGCATGTGAGCTGACATGTGGAGGCAGAGCATTAGAGAGCTACTGATTCCACATTGTGGTGATTCATGAAACTGCTGCCAAGGGTTATGCAAGTCTCTGCTTGAGACAGACATTAAGGAACAAGGGAGTCACTGAGAGTGGCAGAGAGAGCAGAGTGGAGGTTAGGGCTGAATAAAAAAATTAAAATAAAATTAGATAAGATTAATCATGATTTTTATTTTTAAAAATCCCAAGATCAATCTTTGCATTCATGGCTACTTGTTGAAAATGGTACAGTTAGAGCTGCACAATGTGCAAAGTGTCTTCTTTGTGCAACTAGAGTTATTACAACATGCACAAAAATGGTTCTTTAATGTTAAAAAGTAAGGAAGATGATACCTGGCTATGTTGAGTCACAACAGCCTCGTAAACTTTGACATGAATAATTAGTCTGTGTGGATTCATTGCAGCTTACAGGACTGTCACGACTCAGGGTGGTCAGCTGACTCTGGCTATCTCTGGGCTCTTAACACTGATCTGAGCTTTCTGTGTGTTGAAGACATGGATTCTAAATAATTTAGTCCGTCACAAGCTAATAGCTGTCTGCAGATATCAAAGTAATATCTTGTCAACACAAACAGTGCAGATGAATTAATGAGAGAAATGATGTACACTAGGAAAATTTGACTAGAATTTCCACCCAGTTTGAAAGGAACTGTCTAGACTGTGTGATGAAATGAAGAGTGTAAAAAATTCCATTGAGTTCATAAAAAACATACAGTTGACTGGGGCAGAGTTAAAGGGTCTCATGTGAGAGCAGTATTCACACATATCATACCTCATCCACCTGAGCCTGGGTCTGCTGCAGGCGCTTGTTGCCTGGCGCTGCGCCAGAGCCTTCTGGACCAAGGGCTGACCTGGTAAAATGATGAAGTGTAAATATTAGCCTCTTGTGAGATTTTTCAAAGGATTCTGTTACATACCATGTAACTCAATCTCCATCTGAAGTGGTAAGGCATCTGTCACTTCAATTTCAATGTCCACATAATCCGAGTCAGTGGCATTTGGTTTCGGTACAGCATGAAAACACATACAGAGGACACTGTGTCTACTGCACAACATATGACAGAATTGATCCTCCCTCACTGAACATGCTGCAGTCAAGAGTCAGGCTAAAGCAAACAACACAGCCTGAAATGTACAAATTATTGTCACTGACATTTCTGGTCATTAAATCATTTAATAAAATAACGATTTTTTTAAAAAGAGATTTTTTTTAGACAAGGGTGGGCTCTTTGTCTGAGGTAAATGTCTGCTACACAACATAACCTCCACTTTGAGGGAATGACACTCCAATTACATGATGATTGAAAGTGAAAACTAAAACTAGTAATTCAGTAACTCCAAACCAGCTTGCAGAATTGCTGGCCATGTGCACAAAAATGTATATATGTTAATGTTGAAAATCCCTCATTGATATAGTACAATTATACAGGAAAACAAACTATTCTAAGTTGGAAATGTTGTGCTGGCTGATCAATGTGAATATCAATTCGTAGTTTAGTTTGTCCACTTCTAACTGCACTTAGCAAATTGGTGAGTTTGTACTTTCCCTAACATGTCAGGTCCATGTCTGTCTGGTGGCTGAGGTGTGATTCCAAATAATAATCACATCATAACTGAGGATGGATTACATCTGGTTAATTTGTCAAGCAAAAACACACTGGATTGTGATATGGCTTAAAAATGGTTGAGAGATATGCTGCAAGGTTAGTGCTCATCAATGCTTCATAACAGTTAAATACCTGACAATAGAGAGCTGAGTGAAACACATGGAAAAAATGAACAGCTGTGCCGTTTGGACATGATGTCATGCACCCAACCCATCTAAAACTGCAAGCACGCATTTTAATCCTTATTTTCTGAGGTCTGTTCTTTCTCAAGCCCTGTGATAGACTGCCAATCTGTCCAGTGTGTACCCCACTGCTCACCCAACGTCTGCTGGGAATGGCTCCAGCCCCCCTGCAAACCCTAAAAGAAAGCTAATTGACGGACGGATGGATGTTCCTTCTTAACAACCTGGGAAAGAATGTTCTTAACAAGGACACAGTACAATAGTTTGCTGCTGCCACCCTCTGACTTGAGAGAGCATTGCTCTTCAGTGACAACAGATCACTAAAACTGGGAGGATGGCTTGAAGGCGTCTACAGTAAACTGTAAGCATCATACAGGGATTGTTATGACTCAGTTACCAGACTCAGTAAACTGGACCTATGTGGCTTCTTACGTCAGACTACTTAGAATCTGCCCACATTAAAAGAAAACCAAGAGGGGTCAGTTCCTTTACATGCAGAACAGTTACTACACACAGCAAGCAGGTACACCAAAACCCACAAAACATTTTCAACGTTCAAAACATCCCTTATCATGTGTTGTGACAAACAAAACTACAAAAAAATTTCTTAGCAGGACAGGCACAACTATCATGACTTTTTAGATAAACATATGCTGCTTATAAAAATTTAAATATTAAAATCAATATATGGAACAAAAGTGCAAGCCAAAAAAGGGCAAAGAACCTGATCATAAGTAGCACAAAGAGATCTCTTATCATTCAACAAATTAGATCATCTCTTAAAATGCACCTACATTGACCTGCTGACCATGACACTGATGTCTGCTGACCCAAACCCTCACAACCTCTCTCTTATTTCTCCTGGTATTACAGAAAGAGGGCACTTGTTATTTTCAAGACTGTGCTAATAAGATGAAACCATGATTGTGTTAGACATACTGTATATTTGTTTCCATAACAGAGTAGTCAGTGGGTACTGATGAATGAGGAAGCTGACCTAGGACGCACTTCTGCATATTCTAGCCGACTACTCACTCCACTCTCTCCAGAATCCCAGGGATTTTACGAACCCAAGCCCTACCTGGACTCGAAAAGGTAGCAAGCAGCAAGGAACATACAACAGATGAGGGAGCGTACTATCAGTGCTTTAGCTTTTTATCAATATATGCATGATGTACACTACTGCATAACAAAGTCAAAAAACAGACACCATAAGCCCGACTGCCAGTTAAACCTGCAGCCCCTACTTGACACACAGCAGAGAGGCTGGGAGAGTGTGTAAACATCACAGCTGAGCAGACTGTATAAACATCTGTCAGCATTGCAGAGGTGACTGCAGTTGATACCAACTTTAAATATAGCAAAGGTCTAGGTGTGAGATACACCCGCTGACTTGCATTCCTGATGTCAAGGTTTAAACAACACAGAGACACTCAATGTAAACTGCACTGATGAATGCTGGTAACTCTAACCTACTTCCTTTCCTGAGGAAAAACAATCCGTGACGTAAATCCTTCCTAATGGAAGGGAAACACCAAACCCAACAATGGTGAATGGATGGGCTAAATCTGCTTATGTTTCCCCCGTTACACACCCAAGACCCCATGAAAGCAACACAACATCAAATTTACAGAAAACAAACCTATTCACTATTTCTGTTTTTGAGGACTTAAAAATGCTATATGTAAGTTTAAAGCACCATCAATGTTAATTCTTGTTTTGTTTCTATTTCTATCATTTCTTCTACTGAAGTTTGCACGCTAACCAACTAGCCTCCTCCCATTCCGTCTCGTAATACCACTGTAGTGATACCACTATATGCAATAGTGGGTCACTGAAGCATCCAGTCTGCCCTCAGTCCAGCATGAAAGGATGAAGAAGGTTAGAGCTAAAAGGTGATACAAATGTAAGACGAGACACACAAAAACACACAAAGCCACACCTATTAAAAACAAACACGTGCAGATAACACACATTTCCAGCAAGTGTCAAATTTTCATTTCTAATACACACACGGACTGCAGATGGCAAGCCTTACGATGTCTATTCTTGCATATGTTTTAATTTGCTGCTGTTATTAATGCACTTGACCTTCGAGGCCACAAGTCAGACTGGAACTGCTGGTCCAAAGGTGGAGTGAATCAATACTATAGCTCTGCAATTGGATTTTATTGGCTGGGCCTGGTTTCAAGTGCTTTGCTTGATGGTGTCATTAACATGGAATCAAATGATTCTGTGTAATATGAATGACTCTCACGTACCTCCACAGAGAATTAACACACAGATACGCAACCTACGTAGCCTTCTGTGGACTATTAAGCAAAAAACAAAAAAGGCTGGAAAGAGGAGGATTCTTTTCAGGATGAGATCATTTTTATACTATTTTTGATGCCACATACACCAGCAGTACATGCACAGGGTCAGAGAAATTACAACTGGGCCTTTACAAAGGAGACATTTTAAGATAATATAGTAGGGAAAGCACAGATGTAACCAATAATGTTAACAATGCCTCAGTTCCATTTAAGTGTCTTGGTAAGTCATGGCACTGAACCAGCATGCATAATAATTAATTACACCCATTTGTTTCCTGCTATGACATGGCACTGTTTTCTCAGATATTGCTTAGTTTTAACAAGATGTAAACTTTAATATATTTAGTTTACTATCATTGATGACAAAAATCAGAAAATATTCACATTTGATTGACAAAAACCTGTGAATTTCTTCTATTTTACCTACAACCAGATAATTCATTTTTTCTGCAATGTCAACATATAGATGCATGACTTTGTAGTCTTATCCTTTCTGTTCTTTAAGAATAACCATATCTTCTACTGACCTTTTACTCAGCA
The DNA here is from genome assembly GCF_001640805.2 of Lates calcarifer. NCBI lineage: Eukaryota > Metazoa > Chordata > Actinopteri > Centropomidae > Lates > Lates calcarifer. Next base: position 19,403,720 of record NC_066844.1, on the reverse strand, counting down.
GATATTTTGACCTATTATGCCACGACAAGCACATGTGTACTTTAACATTAATGATGACTCCACTCCATTTAAGTGTGAGCCAGCTTGCACAGTAACAGGGTGAGTGGCTGACATAAATGGACTGCATCAATCATTTGTGCCACAAATTACGCCTGTGCTTTCCCTGCATTGACATTTCAACATGTCATGGAAAAGGTCTACTGACTGCCAACTTGGTTCTAGTGATGGTTGCTAGCAGATTCTAATAAAACTGCAAAGTCAGTATATTTAAAATGAGCTATTTAGAATTCCTCAGTTGAATATAAAATAACAAAATGACAAAATAGGCTTTAGTGCCGACAATTAAGACCCAGCAAATGTGGCCATCTCATTCTGAATACAGCAGGGCTGTACTTTTTTTCTCTCCCATCCATCGCTATCTACCTCTGTGCAAGATGTCTACACGGGTGTTACACTAACATTCTAAAGTCACAGCAACTGCAAGAGCAATTGCATTACAGGAGTTAGTTCCTCTTTTATGTTTTTCTGTTAATTTGTTCATGATGATGTATAAAGTAGTAGTACTCATAGCTTCTCAACTGCATTGTAAAAATGGAGAGAATTACTGCCAAACTTCCAATATTAGGCAGTTAAGATCTTTTATCTTGTATTCTATACTGTGGCTGTGAATTATTAGTAGACTTCATCACCAAGGGCTGAACAATACTGTCAACATTTTGACTTTGCAAAGATCATTTCTGAATCAACCAACTATAATTAAATGCTTGATTCAATTGCAACCACATGAGATCCTGTCCGCAACACTGTTAATTTAATCAAATAATCGATAAACTCTGGGTTGCAAGTTTGACTGCAGCCAAAAGCAAAATTGCATTTATGCTCTGAAACGAAATCTTAGATAAAATGCACCTTGGATATTTTATAGCTGCAACTAAGTTCAGCAAAAGGGCTAACATCACCCAAACAAGTACTGAGCCGTTATGGACAGATATGATCAGGGCTACAACATAATTTGGAATAATCTTCTTGATTTGTACATCTTGTTCTATGTGTATATTATCTGGACAGATTTCCTGCGTAGTGGTGGTAGGTGGTGTTGGGTTGGGAATGGTGGTGGGGGAGGTTAATGGAAATACGGAAACAATAGATTTTTTTTCAAGGAAACTACGATTTGGCTTGTTCTGTATTTTTAATCTAACATAACGTCGATAGACAGTAAACAGTAACAATAGATGACCACCCAGTCCTAAGTGCACCACGTGACTTACACAATTACTGACTAAAAACAAACAGAGAAGTTAACCATCAATACATTTCCTGTTTCCAGTTAGCTTTGCACAACTAATTTTATTTAGCTAACACTGGATTGATTTCTGATCACAGTGGCTACACACAGCAACATTTGTTTTTAAACGAATACATGCACGTAGTTAATAGCTAGATAAACCAAACACCAAACCCGAACCCAGAAGAAAGCCAAGCTTATACAAAGTAACGTCGACATAGTTTGCGTTGGACCAAGTATCAAAGTTCTAGTGTATCGTTGCTACGTATAGCTTAGCTTAGCCACATCTCGAAAACTAAACGTACTAGCACTTGTTGCGTGCTAGTAGCAAGTAGCAAAGTTTTGGGCGTTGCTTTTTTCCCTTGTGGTCTCATTTCATCTAACCACCCGGAAGGCCGGTATGTTCATCAAAGTTTGACCGAGCAGCATTGATTTTTAAATACGTTTGGTAGAAACATAACAGACTTACATTGTGAGATGAAATTTCTTTGGACGACACCGCTGCTGTTTGTTGCTTGTCAGCTAAAGCTAACGTCTCAAGCCGTAACTGTTACTGCCGTCGGTTGTGCTGCCTTCCTGTGCTATCGGAAATGGGATATGTAAAGCCAACATCAGACACCACAAGATAATTAATGTGCTAAATATAACCCGGAAGTGGAGATTTTACTTTCTAATCGATAAACCGAGATATTACGCCATTTAAGATGATGTACTCTACGGAATAACGTTTAGCACAGTTAATATTAACAACCTAAAGGGTAACGTCAAATTCTGTGTTGAAGGGGAAAAGTAAGAGCTCACAAGAGGCACTCTAAGGCATCATTACGGGGCAGTAGCCTGTAGCCATTTGCGCATAACTACGATTATTGGCGCATAACATTAGAGTTATAACATTAAAGAAAGCACATGCTTTAAAATGTGGCAAGATATTACGTTAATTGTTAAAATAAAAGAGTAACGCCTCAAATCTGTGTACTTTCAACTTTCATTCATTTCATTGGTCATCTGTTCAGGAGATGTTAGTGCGAGGAAAAAAACGACTCTTTAAGCCCGTGATCTGCATGTGACCATGGGAACTAAAACTTTACTTTGCATATTTTCAAAGTTAGAAATAGTCCTTCGACACATATTTCACAACTGCAATTAAGTCTGACAAGACTTTGTTATTTAACGTAGTCAAGAGGAATAAAATGTTTTCTGTCTTTGTTGACTGAATGCAGCCCTCCTTACAGGCTGATTTATAAATAGAAAGTACACAGAGGACATGCTGTTGTGTCAGCGAATATCCAGAAGTCACAAATATGAATTAAAAGCTACAGGCTACAGGTCAGAGCATGAGCTGTGCTGTTGTTCCTCGCAGTAAATGAGTTGTTTCCAAATAATCAATCCAGTGTTAACATGAGCTTCTATAGGCTACTAATTCCCTGATGGACAGATTGCATCAAACAGCGTCAAAACAACACAGCAATAACACAACATACAAGACAAACAGGTCCAAATCCCAGAATAGAGGACTACACAGACAACTCTCACAATGACAGCAATAGCAAGTCAATATAGTGCAAAATTATAAAAATGAGGTTTGAATTATGTCTTGGAGCACTTGAAGGCAACATTAAAGAGCTACTGCCTCTTTAACTACTACTGCCACTGTCACCCAGCGTGGATATCTAATTTAGGGCACTGTGTGAAATTCATCTTTATTCAGTACAGAAAATAATCATGTCCATATTGGTTAGTGGATGACTGAGTGGATAAACATGCTTCCTAAGACACAGGGAACAAATAAACAGCAACCTTGAGTACATGAGAGGAAAAAACATAGAGGAGGAACAAGGGGTCACAAGAGTCATCACATCTGAATCTGCCATTCAACACATAACATGAGACAAAGCGAGTAAACATTAATATATCTTTATTAAAATGTTTATATGAAGCTTACTGTTAAGACTTGTTAGTTTGCATGTAACATGTACATAGGCTTCATGTTAAGACAACTACATTGTTAATGTTAGCTGTAATACACTACAAGAATAATCAAATATTAGTCTACCTTTTGAAATCCCTGGGGAATTGGAATATGTACATCTGTATTTTGTTAAATATTTGTTTTGAAATTTTCAAATCTACTTTAATATTTTTTCTGTTTCTACCTCAGTAACATATCAAGTACTAACCGTAAAACAGTAACTGGAGGTAATACATGAAATTTGCTCTTTAAATAATCAACCTTCATAATATTTTAACTTAATTTAAAAAATATTACGCATGCAAATTAATCCAAATCAACCTTGTTTAGTATATAAATTCTTTGCTCAAAGATTGCAGTTAATCTCTGTGATTATGTTTATAATGTAATTATAGAATTGTAAATGTGTTGTTTTCAATTGATTTTGTATCAAGTAAAGTTGCCCTTGGTGCTTGGATAGTTTTGGGAAACCCAAGCCTTCTTTTACCCAACAACAACACTGTCATCTTGTGCTTCCCTTCTTGGCTACATCCCAGATCCTTCATCCACCACCGCAGCTTCCCGTCCAGCACTCAGCTACAAAACAAAAGTTAAGGCAGAGTTGTATTGGATTTATAACTTTAATTAATTTAAAAACAACACAAGATTCAACACCAAACTTTAACAACTTACATAGTTTGTCTCTTTTTGAGCGGCACCTCCATTATATAGCAGGCTGGGAGTGTCCTCCTGTAAATGAGTTGTTCCATTTATTCCAAACTTAGTACATAATACACAACAACACAGGCTCTGATTTCCAGTAGTATCCATGAGGTATGCTGGATCAAATGCTACAACATGACAGAAATCATAGTTGATCACATTCCAGCTCTCTGCTGGCTTTCATGCTCGTCATCTGATATTTGCAGCAGGTGCACTAAGTAACAAAGTCGATGTTAATAGCCTGCCTTCACTCTGTCTTCAGACTGCAGGCCTGGTATGTAGGAACACGGTAATGGTAAACGCCTGAGTGACTTGCTTGATTGAGTTTCACTTTATCCCTGTCGAACAGAAGAGTGCTTCTAAACTCTGAGTCCGGGTTCTGGACGAGGTCTTTATTCATGTTGCCTAATTTCACGTGGATAGTATCTCCCTCTGTGCAGGTACCCCGGCTGCCCAAACAGAGCAATGGCCCACTTTTATTCAATACCTTCCTGTTGATATCGTCTGTAGTTCAGTTGTACTGACATTTACATTTATGTTGAAAAATGAGAGTCTGAGTACATTCTAAAATAACTCTGGTTTGGAACATATCTTTTTACTGTATTATAGTAAAACAAAACTTGACCTTAATTAGTTCAAAGGGGAATATTGAAAGATAATAACTTAACAGAAAGACAAGAAAGCATGTACTGAATTACATTATTAAGACATAACTTCTCAATATGACTGTGTTCCTCCCAAACCTAAAAGCAAATGTTTTAGCATCAAATGTGAGTGTGAATGGTTGAGAACTTACGTATCCTACATCCATCTCTCCCAGCTCTCCAGCCTCGCTGACCTCTGTACTGCAGCCTCCTGGAACACACTCAGATGCACGCTTCTCTCTGGTTTTCTGTAGGAAGCCGGATGCTGTGGATTTTCTCAGCAGTGCTGTTACGCAAACAGGTTGACATAGATGCATTAATTTCCCAGATAAGAGCTGACAGGTTGCATTCTGTCATGAAATATCAGTAGTGGCATATCATCTCTGAGGAAAAACAAAAAAACAGAAAACGTCTCACCTCCCTCGCAGATGTAGCTGCTCATGAGCATCGCAGTCAGCAGTGTTGCAGCCATGTCCTCACGCAGTCTCTTCTATCTCTCGAGTGTTGTGCCCCCCCACCAGCTCCTGGCACTTTGTGTTTGTCACCTGAGAAATCTCCACGCCCACCAGCATCCCAGCAGCATTCCCAAGGGGACAACAGGCATCGGATAGATTTGTCCTAAGTAGTGGGAAGGGAAAGAATGTGTCACTGTGTGAGGAACACATTATAACTACTGTATCAGTACTGTGTTTCTCAAGGCCAAAGCGATCATGGAGAGTTGTTGTGTCTGTTTGTCCTGTCAACAGCTTTTTAGATTGACAGTTTTGTATACTTTGTATTTGCTGTGGTAAATAACTTTTCTTGCAGTATGGTGTGACTCACTGACTGCAGTGGAATTTCCCAGTAGCCACTGAAACATTTTAAGCTGCACAAATAAATATTTTTTACATTAACAGTGGGTCAGACAAGTACATGTCATGAGCCAGTGCTTGTAGCTTTCTTCTTCTTGTTCATGACATAATTCTTATATGATGGTGACACTGTGAAGAGGAGAAAACATCTTTTAGTGTTAAACAGTTACCTATAAACCTATGGAGACCAAATGCAACTCACAAAGCATTAATGCTTGATGACGCTGCCACCTATCGGCGTAATTATCTCCATATACTGTGACTGTATAAAAGTTAAATTCATTTTCAGCTTATTCAGTCAGGGTATCTCGATCAACTAACTGCTTCCATTAAAAACATCAATCCCTGGACTTAAAAAGTAAATTTTGGGAAAATGTGTTCAGTAGCTCTAACTATCACTGCAGTGGTTTTCATAGCAGGATGTATAGTGTCCTGCTATACACACCATAATGTGTATAGCAGGACCAGGACTGATTACCATCTGAAACGCAAGCTATGAAATAAAACCAGCAGTGCTTTTACGACAAGGTCTTGTTTTTGTACTCAGCTGTGCTCACTCGGTGTCCTGTGAAAAATTACTTTTTATTAGAACCAGATACAGTGACATTCCATGATGTTAGAACTTACGTAAGTGTCATGGATACCTAGTAACGCTGAAGAAAACACGAGCCAGCCAGGAGTCGAACCTAGAATCTTCTGATCCGTAGTCAGACGCGTTATCCATTGCGCCACTGGCCCGATAGAGAATGTTAAGCGTCATGTGTGCCCTGGGTCCTGACTCTCAGGCTCTTTTTAAATCACGTCTCCCCTTCTCACGTGTTCTCTATCAATTGTAAACTACATATCAAATTCAGGTTACATTCATCAGCCTGGAAAGTCTAAATTCATATCGTTCATATTAAAGGAGTGATATTTTCACTAAAAGAGTAGTTCTAACTTACATGGCTCTAGGTCGGACAGCATTTGATAAAAGTCCGTGATGTATGTTGCCAAAAATGCCTGAATACACAGTAACGATGATGAAAAGTCGAGCCAGCCAGGAGTCGAACCTAGAATCTTCTGATCCGTAGTCAGACGCGTTATCCATTGCGCCACTGGCCCTACAGAAAGATAGCCGGACCTGTTGCCCCCCGAGTAATGCCTCTCAGGATCTTTTTAGTCCTGTCGCTCAGCAGAAGACCAATATTAAATCATTACTCTATTGACTCCACTGTCTTCTCCCCCCTGAGTTTGGAAACAAGGCAATATTTATACCACATCCACATCACACATTGTCTATTATCTACATGTGTTCAATTACGGTTACATGTGTCTACATGTTTTGACTAAGTCAAGAGTTGTTAAAAACCAGTGTGCACGTACCTAACCACATGTTAACGGTCCGTGATGTTCTACTGTTACTCAAAGATGGTTAGATACACAGTAACGATGGTGAAAAGTCGAGCCAGCCAGGAGTCGAACCTAGAATCTTCTGATCCGTAGTCAGACGCGTTATCCATTGCGCCACTGGCCCTATAAAGAACCTGCTGAGGCCTATACCCTGGGTGATGGCTTTCAGGACCCCCTCCCATTTTTATTTTTGTTAGTGGCGGAAGAAACATTCGCGCCGTAATAGTCACTCTACTTAAGTAAGTAATAATACAGAAATACTCTATCATGGCAAAGTGTACCAGAGTTAAATGCACCAATTTGACAGAAGTGTGATTGTGATTGTTAATACTCATGAACCAATGTATATAATAACAGCCAGTGATGCTATCTACTATGTATAGATACTTAATGTATGGTGAAAGTTTGAAAAGTCGAGCCAGCCAGGAGTCGAACCTAGAATCTTCTGATCCGTAGTCAGACGCGTTATCCATTGCGCCACTGGCCCTACAAGGACACAACACCCATATCCTGGCTCTCTGGAATTTTCCCTCCATTTTCATTTTACTCAGTGGTGCGAGAAATATTCAGTTACTCTACTTAAGTACCAATGCAATAATACAGAAATACTCTATCATGGCAAAATGAATCGGAGGTAAAAGCACTCATTTTATAGAAATGTGATTGTGATTGTTAATACTGATAAAACGCAAGTCTGAGCAGCATTTTACTGCATACTGAGGTATGTGTGCTCATATATGCCTCTGGGTCTAACCACATATAATAACGGCCTGTGATGCTATATGTTATGTATGGTTTGCAAATGTACAGTAAAAGTTATAATAATAAAAAAATAAAAAAAAAACTCGAGCCAGCCAGGAGTCGAACCTAGAATCTTCTGATCCGTAGTCAGACGCGTTATCCATTGCGCCACTGGCCCACGAAAAGACACTGATGTATATTCCCCAGGTCATGACCTTCAGGAGCCTTTCGGTAGAGGTTCACATATTTCCCTGTTTTTACATCACAGACAAGGGAGGGGGGAAATAAATCTAGTGAAACTTAGGTACTAACTCAACTGCCAGTTACTATGTGTATTTGCATATAGTCACTAGAGGGCGCCACTGATCTTTCAGAAATTCTAATTCTTATCATAGTCTCTTATTGCTTGGGGTAGGGGGTTCACAACCCTTTTTGTTGCACTAAATGCCACATAATATCACATCTTGTAGCTGGAGGATTTGTTGTAATTTTGCACGGAAGTTTATTTTGGCAATTTCACGCGCAGGTTCGATTGCAAGCTGTTCATTTCCTCCTCCTGATACCATTTCAAAGGTGAGAGGCAAAGTTTTTTTTTTTTTTTTTTTTTAACAAGGGATGCTGGTGGCGTGAATGGGCTGATCCACTGATCGCAGGTATTGTGGCTGGAGGAGGGAGCAGGGACCGCAGAGAAGTTACCAACTGTTCGGGGCTGTTTTCTTGTTTAAATTCACTTACTGTGAATATCAGTTGAGTCAGCACTGGTGGAATATGTGCATGGTGTAAGAGGTCTGCAGTTTTTATTTTCGTGAATACATCCATCAGCAGCACCGTGTGCCTCGGTGCGCTTCAGTGACCCACAGTCGTCTCCTCTCTGTCGGATCATGTGGATTATTTTGGCGTTTATTCTAGCGACGGCCGGTCCTGATGGGAGCTGGGGATGTCAGCTGCCCCACGACTGGAGACCGCAGACAGAAGCGTGCCGTGCCGAGCTGGCGGAGATCATAGTATTTGCCAAGGTGTTAGCGCTGCACAAAGAGTCGTACAGTGTGTACAACTACCTGCCGTGGCAGCACGACACCGACCTGCTCTTCTCCGCCGAGATCGAGCTGCTGTGCGACCAGGCGTGGGGCAGCATGCTGGAGGTCCCAGCCGGCTCCAGGTTCAATGTCACCGGCCTGGGCTACTTCCCCTGCTTTTCCTACAGTGTGACCAAAAACAACAACTACTACTTCTTTCTAAGGTAAGAGACCAATCCCTGGTATTCCCTGTTAAAAAAAAACAACACTTTTTTTGTCAGTTTCACAGGCTACAGAATGAGTGAAGAAATTCAGTCACTCACTCTAACAGACAATTACCACTTTATGCACCAGTTAAAGAAAAAAGAAGAAGGAGGAACTGTTCATTGAGGCTGCATCAGTTAAACTTTGCTGCATAGATTCTATGCAGAGTTATCAATCTGGTGTAAGGTTTCAAGCATATCATTTTGTCAGAAGCTGTATGATCTGTTGAAAGTTTTAAAAGTTTGTCTCTGTGACTGCTGCCAAGAGATAACACTTGCAACCACCACTTATCCAGATGTGCCTCACAGCTAGAATAAAAACATCAAACACATTTTCTACAAATTTTCAACATAATTTCCTGTTAGAAAATATTACCATGAAATGCAAAAAGGGGAAACAATAGGGTAATAGGGATAGCAATAGTAATGGGCATGTGATACTACATTGTCTTTCTTAAATAATTTGATCATTTCACATACAAATGATGGGCCTCCTGCACTGTTGACATGTTTGTATGCTGCAAGAATGGTTGCTTTTCTTGAATATTTCTCCAAAGGGAGGCACTAAAGGCTTATCCTAATCCATATCCAGTCAGTGTACTTCACTTTAAATAAAAAAAAACAAAAAAAACAGTTTAATATGAATGTGAAAAACCAGAAAGTCAAATGTACATTTTACAGTAATTAAATGTATTTGGGATCAGACCATGAGGTATGAGACTGTGTAGACTAGGACCTCTCGGTCATACACTTACATCATCACTGGCTCAACCGTCTGATCTTCCTGAGTCTGGGACCCCTCTGACACGGTGTTACGCATCTATGAGAGTAAAATGTTTTATTGGAGGAGAGGACATTCATCAATTAGGTGGTATTTAACCATTGGGAAATCTCTGAAAAGGCATTTAAGAAACATTTTTATTGAATATCAGTGATAAGCATTCAATACTTTGGTTGTCCAGAGGACTGAACATTTTGAGCAGAATTCTAAGTGTAATATATTTGACAAAGGGCATGTTTGTAGAGGAGGTGTTAGTGACGCTAAATTAAACCAGGGGATGTTGCCATCACAGTCTAGGCTATTGTATATGTTTTAACTACTAGTCCACCAAGACACCTGCGTAATATGAGTATAATATAAAATCCATGGATTGAACCTCACCTCCTCTCTGTGCCTGGCCCGTCTCTCCAATGAAAACCAGCAACTCATCAAACCCGTGCTGAGATCTGTCATGAAAGGATGTAAAGACTCTCAGAGGATTCAATCAATCGTCAGCCAGTAAAAAAAGATTTGCACTCAGAGGCAGATGACTGGCACCGTCTGCACGCGTCCTCTTTTAATCAGTATCTGTCCATGTGGTGCCATATTGATTTCAGGTTAATAACGTAGTTAATAACCTGCCAACGTTTCCACTCAGGTTTCAAAAAAGTATGTGGCAGGTTAATTCTTAAATGTCTGTGTTGGACAGAAACAACACTGTTGCTCAGGAAACCTCTATTGCATTCCAGCCAGTGTAATTACAGTGCCAGACATTTCCCAACAGCTTGAAGGTAAACCTACAAAGAATTTTTTTTCACTCTGGAGAGTTATCAGCATGCCAATGGCCGGCAGGACCACCTTTTGTCAGCCCTGCACTGCTGAAATACACCAGTATACCACTTGATGAAGGGAACGCGTGCTGACAGGCCTACTGATATTTCTCTCACGTCCTGCGTTTTCTCTCAAACAGATGAAAAGTTCGATAGTCGGGGGGGGGGGGTTTCACTGAAAAGCATTCCTCAAGTTTAATGTTTGGCTGTCCCACATGAGGGTCTGCAGCAGGGCCAACATCAATAGTATATTTTATAGCATATGTTACATATCACATACACAAAAAAATTCACACTCACATGTGTGATTTAGTGTATTGTGGAGCTGGGATGATGGCTAAAAGGCTTTTAATGGGTTTTGGTTAATCACACCCGCAGGGACGACTTTGCCGTCCCCTGTTGTGATGGTGAAAACATCCGGACGTTATCCCTGTAATCAGCCAGGCGACCACCGTCAGAAACCTCCTGGAGCTAGTCACAATAGAGCTCCATTTAAGTGCAGATCTGATAATAATTAAGAAGCAGTGGTTGTGCCAGTAAACAAATGCAGTGGTGTTTTGTCAGCGGATGTAATGGGGCAAAAAAAAAACAAAAAAAAAAAAAACATTTTCCTCTGCAGAAGACTCTATTCCGCAAAGGATAAAAGGGAATCGATGGACATTAAATAATAGTGCATTTCCCAACAATTCCTTCATTTTCTCCTTGAGCTACTGGAATTGTATTTCTTTTCTTTTCTTTAATATGGATCTTTATTGTCTGAGTACGTCTGGATGATAAAAGTGCTGTTTGCTGTCACCTAATGTGTTATGTGGCACCACAGCACCCAAAGTTTCATGGAGTGATAGTAGCTTTCATGAAAATTGCCCATCAGTTGGTGTAAAGACATGACATATTGCTTAACAGACTGCCTTTGCATGTCCTGCACTGTGGAATTCTTTCTAACATGAGAATCTCTGTCACAAACCTAAACCGGATCAGTTTGGATTTGCTAAGGAGTGTTGTTGTGGCCACTCCGCAACTCCAGACATTGCATTAGGAAGCCAAAACTGAAAAGTTCTCATCGCAGTCTCCAGTGGATGAACATTTCCTGTTGTAAAAGCCTCAACAACAGCGTCTCAGACCAAAATAGTTTTTCCAGTCAATCATGAGTATAAGCTCCCAGGACAAGACAAATCAGAGCCTAGTGGGGAGAAGAAAGGACCTCCCTCAGGACTTTAAAATGAGACAGATTGAGTGCGCCGCATCAGCCATATGCTTGCTGTAAAAATGTTAAACTATATCTCACTCCTTAAGCCTATCTCTCACTCGTTCTTTCAAGAAAACAACCAAATACAGAACCTTAAAAGAGATGAAACTCGTACATGAAGTGTGCATGGGCTGCGTGCCATTTACCAACAACTATACAATTACTATTAACTTATTTTTCCTTGGTTGTTAAGTCCACTCAAATTCCCTTGGATCCACAGATCTTCTGACCTCCTGGTTGCTCTGCTTACATCTGACCTTTGACCCGTTGAAACAAAACATCAGCTTTCTTCTTGCTCTTTCAACATATCCCCCCACCCCCTCTCACACACACAAATATAAACCTACACACAGTCTCTGATAGGAACAACCAAACTTTTGACGTCCCTTGAGGTGGAATATGAGATGGAATCCAGATGTATGGAAAAACATGCCGCTTCCTCCCTCACACACTTCACATTGCAGGAGAAGACATGAAACATGCACAGTGAATCCCTTTGGCTTGTAATTTGCTGGCTTGAGTCATCTACATAATGTTTGAATCTGCACAAAAATAGACCAGTTGAGTTGTTTGAAATTCTGTTTGAAATTCTGCGCATATATAAATGTTTGAGCGTTTTGTTCCAAAATGCTCCAACTTTTACTGTTGACATGTATCTGCCAACTTTGAATGCTGCTGTCACTAGAGACTGAAACAGAGTTGGGGATAAAAAGGTAAAAACTCTTCATTTGGTTTGATTTAAATGGATCTGTCTTCTCAATAAAGTCAGGGTTAAGTGTCACACAATTTCTTGTTGCTCAAACCTTACAACTTTTGTTTTACCAGAGACGAGAAAGCATCTGCAGCTGTGTTTTTACACATGGGTAACTGTTTGTAGATGTTCATTTTTGCCATTGTTCACACCTTTTCCCCTTCTGCCGTGCAGGATGGATGAGAACTACAACATCGTCCCTCATGGAGTAAACTTCCAGGACCCCATCTTCCCTGACACTGTAGATAACCATCGCATGTTTGCCAGCCTTTTCCAGTTTTCCAACTGCACTCCTGGCACTCAGGTCCACAACTTCGCCCCGGAGTGGGAGGCTCAGGAGGACAGCAGGGTAACGGAGTCACTCAGAACTGCCAACGCAAACCAGTTACTAGTGTTGACAAAATGTTGGAAGTCGTCTGTCTCATACCCATTCAGTGAAAATGACTTATATTGTGATTCAGTGGTTACAGATTCATGGTGGCTTCACACATACTTTGGGGGATAGAGGGCAATAAGGCCCAGTAGCCTGAAGTATTGTGGCGCACACAAAAAGGATTCAATATTACATTCTCTTGTTTTCAAAGAAATACTACAAAGAAGCTGGCGAGCTAAATAACGTCTTAAGGCATAGGAAACCAATTACACATTTCCTGAGGTTTTGGTCAGACAAAGAACTCACTATGTTTAAAGGAAAAATCTACTTAAAAAAACATTGCTTTTTCCAGTTCCTTGGCAAACCATGTTCTTGTTTAATGGAGTATTTTCTCATGCTCAAAGACAAGAGCCCTAAGAGTGACATCATATGGAGACAATGGTCTTTGATTGGTTGAGAGTATTTTAACCAACTTATTATTTCGCTCCCATATCGAATGCTCAGTGGAGTTTTAAGAAAAGTATCAGAATCAGTGCAGAACAATTTTTGTCTTCTGTCATATTGTCTTCTTCTATTCCACTCATTCTTCTTTATAAAATCCTGGCGCCTACATAGCCCACAATGCAACTTGACCCCTGAGAGTTTGGTCAGACGTGGGCGTGTTATGTTAGTGGTAGCTAATGTAGCATTAAGCCATTAGCTTCAAGCAGAGATGAGGACTGGGCCACAGAAAATGACTATTTTTACTTAAATGGTTCTGGCTTTTCAATTGTTAGGATTTTCTGCTTTTCTGTGTTTTCTATCATTGTTAAATGAATATATTTTGGATTTAGACTGTTGGTCAGACAAACAAGACATTTTAAGGTGCCACTTTAGCTTTGGGAAATTGCTATAGGTATTTTTCACAATTCAGAAACTGAATCAAGATTGCACATTGCAGATTAATCGACAATGAAAAGAATCATTTGTTGCAGCCCTCAGATGAAATCCATCACAGAAGAAACAGTAACAGTAGTGAACTGAGTGTAGCCAGAGAACATGATAAATACTGAAGGAGGAGGACGAGTTTGATGGACTGGAAAAACCATCACTCTCCTCTGGGAGATGTTGAAAGGAATTTATGGGAATGTAGAAAATCACTGACTAAACTAAAACCAGGGAAAGTGGATACATCATGAAAGTAAATTACAACTCTTAATCACAAAATTGCTCCTGGATTACACACAGGAGCATGTAGATTGATGATATAACAGTGTGAGAGTATCTGGAAGTCACTACTCTGTTTAAAGACTTTGACATTCATATTGATGGACGCCAGATTTTAAGATGACTGAGCTACTGTCCATGCTTTGCTGTCAGCATCTAGTTGATCAAAGCTCATTTGCACCCAGATACCGCTGGCAAACACCTGGTGTCACTTCACTCTGTGAACTTCACAGTTCGTCTCAGAGTCCGTTTGTCAGTATGTAAATGATTTCCAGTCACTCACCACTGCTTTATCCCCTTTAATGAATCTAAACCTTTGGCATAATCCCCCTGATTTAGGTCAGTCTTCTTCTGTCTGTTTCCAATCATTTGCTGACTACTTATAAAAGCAAAAATCTGCCATGGGTAAAGAGAATGAAAACATGGTTTGTATTTCCATTAACAGCAAACTTTTGGATCAGGCCTGTGATTATAATTACAGAGTGACATTTAGATATCACTGGTGCTTTCTTACATCATTCTCATGATTAGATTTCCTCTTAGAAAAATAAAAAACAGACTTAGATTTTTCTGGGACTGAGCAACCATTGTTTGGACAACCGACCCAAACATCAGAACAGATCATGCCGTACACATCACATCATCCAAACCAAAGTAAATCAAATGGCACGTATTCAACCTAAGATTCAACACCAGACTCTATCTGCAATAAAAACATTATTTTAACAAGCTGTGTTTTCTCACAGATTTTGTTCCTAACACTAACCCAGAAATAGTAGCTGTGAGGGGCTGCAACCCTGTCCTGACCTGTTAGCTGTACACTGAGGCAAAACAAATTAAGATGGGAAATTACATGTACAGAAGCTTCAGTTCTGCATGAAATACAATCGCTTTTGTTTTGTCCGTGTAACACTTGAGTTTTGATCACATCAGTATTGTGCTTAAGTCCTGCTGAGGGTGTGCCACATGAATCCATTTTGGGACCTGTACGAAACTGGGTATCCAGAGTGTCAAAGTTCAGGCAGGGAGGGCCTATGTAACAGAGTTGCATTGTGGGAAATGTAGGATCCAGTGTTTTTGGAGTTTGAAACATACTGGTGCCAAAAAGTCAAGATATCAGCCTCAGCTGCTTTGATTTTGACCTATATACCTCTATAATGTCTTCTGAAGTTTATTCCACCAACATTGCATAAGTAACCTTCAGTAATCTCAGCTTGGAAACTAAAAATCTTTAATAGAAAGCATGCGTCACCAACTCCATTAATCATTTATATGGATGATTCTGTTTCCTCTGTTTTGTCATTTATTTATATGCCAGCTTTACTACAGTATTTGTCAGTATGCTTAATTTCTGATACTGAATCAGCCTTTGATACGCTGTTCTTAATAGACTTAGATTAGTATTTAATGATGTTGTTTTTCAGATCAAGAGCTACAGATGACAATAACTTGTGTCTGGCTTGATGATGAATTCCTATTTAAATATCACATAGAGAATGTTGCTGGTAAACTCTGTCAGAAGTCTGACTTTTTCTACAGAACCAAAATACGTTTCACCATGAATTGTAAGAGAAGGCTTATTTAAGATATGGTTAATTGACATGCTACTGGGTCCATTTATAAACCATAAGACTCAGTTCAAATGTTCGCTCTTTAGTTTATGACTGGAGGTAAATACTCACCGCTACGTTGTATACGATGAGGTCGATTTGCCTTCCCAGATTGAGAGATGAAATGACCAGTGGTTCTTTCTTTCTTTGCTGCTCTGGAGGCCTGACCCATGCTTCACCTGGTTGATTACTGCTTCAGCAACAATGCACCAGAGCTGACTAAGGAAACACACCTTTTCTTGTGGTACCAAAAAAGCATTCCCATCATAGATTTTATACTATGTACATAGGAGAAAGGCTTATCATTAGTAAAAGAGTCAGGTTTAAATGGTGCATCTGGGTCACATTCTTTGCTCCAGACTTTTTCAAGGGCAATTACTTAAGTATTCGTCCACGCTGCAGCTTAGCCTGAAACAGCAGTGTAGATGTGGAGATAGAAACCGACTGAAGGTGTCATGTTTGTGTGAAAGTGATCAGCCATTTTACACTTTCAGTTTTACATAACCTGGTTGTTCTGGTCCTACACTCCATCTTTTGCATTATAAAGTTTCATACTCCTTTCAAATCCCAATGGGATGTATGCAAGAGCACATGGGAAGAAGTCTGCAGCTAATATTACAGCGAGTAATGTACTAACCAGTGATGTGGGCCGGCAGCCGGCAGCACATTTTTAACATTTCCTCAAAACTCTCAGTGGTTGTTATCTGATGGCAGGGAATTTACATCAGTGTTTCACACTGGCCCATGTGGAAGCATTAGGAGCCGTGGAGGAAATCCACACTCGGGCAGACAGGCATGCAGTCAGACGCATCTGGAGGTGATTTTTGCACCTAGGAAAGGTCTAGGCCTTCGGATCGTCTGTCGCAGGTTCACAGGCATGTTGGGTTTCATGTCAAAGTGGTGTCGCACTGAAATAGAGAGAAAATGTTATGTGACTGTTTTCTTTACCTCCGATTAGTCCCTTAGTCCCTATCTAGAACTACAGTGTAAGTTGTTTTTGGCTTATATAAATTGGCTGGTGCATAAAGAGCAGGCGGTACAGGATAAATTCTTTAGATATATTTCCACAGACTGTTCCACAGCAAGACAGAAAAGCTACAATCTCAAAAATACCTAATGATTAATTTCTTGACTTTTCCTTCCGTTCTCTTTCTTTTTAGGCAACGAGCAGCCCCAAAAAAGTTCCTTTTTGACTCACTCATACACAAACAGTGGAATATTATGAAAGACTTATGAGCTGTTGGCACTGGTTGTCAGCCCAAAGAGCACACCAGAAGCATTCTCTCATTTGATTTACCCAAAGGGAATCCAGTATCAAAAACAGGAGATCTGTCGGGTGCTACGTCATCAATGTAACAAAAATATATTAAATCTGACAGATTTTGTGTGAGGCACGATGGGAGAAAACTCCAAGTATGATTTCACTCAAATGGCAAAGCAGGATGAAATTTAGAAGGAAAACTTGCAGAGTTTCTTGGAGCAGTAAATTGCAAGTAACCTGAAAGTGAATGATCAGTGCTTTGACATATAAAAAGTTAATCACATTTGCCTGAAGTGGCCTTAGTCATTGTTTTTCCAAATTTATAAACAAACATATCTTTTACCTTTTTACAGTTGTTATGCTCCACGGTCCAGAAGGCTCTGTTTGAGGAGGAGGAGAGGGTGAGGACTCTCTCCCAGAAGGTGCGCACCCTCGAGAAAGCCAACGGCCACCTGAGGGAAAAGGTGAAGACCATGAAACGTCAGCTGCGCCAGGCCCAACGCGAGAACACGAAGGAGCAACAGACCCTCAACCTCAAACAGCTCTACGACTCAAAGATGCCCCAGACTCACCCGAATCAGGACACCACCCACGACCAGAAGAACCCTCCGCTCAAAAAGGTCCTTTCCAAGAAGTTAAAAAAGTAGACACTTTTTTTTCCTATTGTTGTATGTAAACCAAGTTTTGCTCTCTGTGAACCATCAGTGACAGAACAGAGTGAAAGGATACTGAGTGAAAAGCTGGGGGGAGGTGACAGCAACAGCAGCAAGTAGTTAAAAAATTACTAATTGTAAGAAACTTCACCTAAACAAACCTGGTTTAGTTTTATTTCCTGGTAACACTGACCTGTGACACTGAGACTGTCAGCTACAAAGAGACCATTCATGACCATTTACATCCTTATCCATACACTTCAATAAACTGTGTGCGTGCATGCGTGTGTGTGTGTGTGTGTGTGCGTGTGTGTGTGTGTGTGGAGAGGGGTATTCACTTGACCTGTTTTGTGTCCCCAGACAAACTAAAGCAAAGGATTAACTGCCTCTGAGATAAAGGATTTAAATGGTTTCACAGGAGAAAGAGATCTTTATCTAAATCTCCTTAACTCGTATTTCGCCCCATTAGTCCAATATAATCATTACTGAATAACTGTTGCTGTTACCTGTCTTAACCCCTGGGTTTTATCTGTGTCATTTAGTTTAATTCAGTGGCAGGACAATCATTTTCCAGACATTATACATAATTCATAACTCAAAGCTGGCAAATGCACTGTTAGAACAATATGTGGACAATGTTAAAGCAGTGGAAATCTCTTTTGATAAATTGTTTGTTTTTTTCTGTGCTGGACACATTATGCATTGTAGAAATATTAGAATTACATTTCTTATTTCAGAAATATTATCATTAAAATGCTTTAGATCCAACCTACATATGTGTAGAAATTTGTTTCATCTTTCAGTCTGAACAGCACAGGATGGAGTTTATCATTTAAAGTTTCCACTCTGGAGATGAGTCACGATCAGACTGGGGATCAAAAGTTAAAGGGACACAAATAACCAGTTCTTACATAACTGCATTGAGTGTAATAAAGTAGAGTGGACAAGTAGTGAGCGTTCAGAATCTGTGTATGTGAGTGTATAGTTACAGAGGAGCAGCTGTGTCAGTTTAAAAGCTGTAAGACCTACTGTTACATCATCATTCTTCTCTACCTTTGCCTGCTTCTCATTTACTTGTTTGATCTATTTATTCCCAAAGAAATTATCCCAAAGTGTAGTGATTCTTTAACGTCAGTGAATTATTTCCCCAAGAGTGCATTTTTTTCAAGTTCTCCTTTATGCAAGTCCGTTCATACAAACTGAATGACAGAAAGTGTAATTTTTGTATTTGAAAACAGGGTGCTGAGCACTCATTAAGTACAGCCAGTGAGCCTGGCTCTGTACAGGATTGGCTTTTTCTGTGTCAGAAATGAGAGTTTGCTTCATTATACTTTCTATATTTACTTTTGTTATTATTTTTGCTTCTCCAAACTATAAACATCTGGTTTGCTTTGCCAATAGCATAATCATTTGTGTAACAGTTATCATAGTTTTTTTTAATAAATAAATGATGTTTTACAAAACTTCCTATGCAGAGGTTTTTAGTTGTCACTGATTATTTCATCTGAATAACATGCGAGTGTACTGTGTGTTGCTTTTCAGTGCTCTTTAAAAGAAATGAACAATTTCAGTATAAAAAGTAATAAGTTCAGGTTATAGCCCACTTGAGAGTTGCAGAGCAGCTCCTCTTGTGCAGTGATCAAAACATCTGAATCCAAGAAACTTTCAACACATAAAACAAACAATAAAAATCAAATCAATACTGTCTAAAGTTGTAAAAGCAACTTCCTGTGCAGCACCACATTCGCTATAGTGGGTAAAGGGACGAAACACAGTCACAGCTGTGACACATGGGAGTATATGATTTGTAATCTGGGTGTGTAAATGATTACATCCTTTTATCTCACTGTGTTTCCAGACTTGTCCTATTAGCAACAGAAATGGGTCACATGTACAAGTTTCAACCAATTCTGTTGTGTATGGTGATACCGGTGTACTCAACAGTCTAACATTATTTAATGTTTTAAAATTACTTTCATCTGCAGCATCAATATTTTAAAATAAATGTGTCTGGCCAAACAGCATAAGAAAGCGACTACTGAGAGAGCTGTGATGCAGAGGGGTAATGAAAAGTTTCAAACCTCGATTGTAATGTTTCCTGCGCCCCCACGTACTCAAGTCAGAAATGATAAATGCTTTCTGGCAAGCACAATATGTTAAGTGTGATTCAGTGCTAATAAATCACCGCTTTACAAAAGCAACATAAATCCCAAAAATAAAATGGCCCTACTTTGACCTTTACTTCTCAAGCTCTTGTCCAGTTTAGGTCCGGCTTTTAGAAAGAACACAGCACCATGTCAGACGCAAAATCATCTTGGCAGATGAAATTTTCAACACAATTTCCAGGAGAACTGAACCAAATTTCTTCCATATGGTGCTGTCGCATAAAAGCAAGGGAATGAGGGGCAGGGTTTGCATGGCAGAGAGAGAGAAGGAATACAAAAATTGACACATTTTAAGCATGTTTTGTCGGGGACTCTCATGCAGCATTGTTCTGCAGTGAAATAGGATATGAAGGAGACATTTACAAGCATTTTTCCCACCTATCATTTGACCTCTTGGGGCAAAGTTGCAGACAACAGCTCCACACTTGTCATCTTGTCTCCTCGTTGGCTCTCTCTTCGCCCAGTGAAACCTTTGTATCAGACAACCTTGCCTGCAGCCAACTGTCAAAATCCCATGGACCTGGGCCAAAGATGATATACACACACTGCTTTCTCAACATAAACCACTGTGCACAGCCAAGCTGCAAAACAGATGTCAAGCAATGGGTCTGCACAGTGGTGGTCCCTTCCAGAGGACCTGGCTATCTGTGGACATGGTTTATTTATCTTGCCCTGTTTTATGTTTTCAAATGCTGTTACTTTCTCTGGCTGCTCTGGTTTCATCATTCTTTTTTTGTATTGATAATCCCAACGTATCTGATTTGTTAATACAGTATATGTTCTTCAACTTTCCCCCTTTCTGTTCTATTATCTCAAGCAGTTACTCTTAGTTTTATACTCTTGTCATTCATTCGCTCCACATGAAGAAATCCACCAGAGAAGTTTCTAACTGAGCTTTCTAACCTGCCACTGGCCTCATTGTTACTGTAGGTAATTGCTTAGGTCTGTTATTGGAGAACAAGTGTTTCCTTTTAAGAAAAGAAGCGCAGCTCTTTTGTTTTTTGAATCAGTCACCCCAATTCTTTTAAAACAAGCCACAGTGGTGCTTTGAGCTAAAGCTAGCATGCTAACATGGCAATGTTAATTATTATATTTGCCATTGACTTTAACTATTACTGTTAAATTATGTTTTAGTTACTCCTATATTTTACTATTACCATCTTTAAAATTCTACTTTTTGTTAATTTTGTTTTCATAGTCGGACAATCAGTACCATGGTAGACTTTCTAGTAATATGCTCCCTAACAATACTTGTACTTTACAATGTGTTTTATGAATGTTATTTCAAAGAGGGCTTACCTTAGTAAATACTTCTGTTGTACTGGTTTTTGGTAATTCGTTGCAGAAATATTGGTTGAGCACACAACGATATCAGTGACTTTACGTTGACTGTATCACTACGATGCTAACCAGTAGTTAGCTAAATCATTTCTCTTTTTGGTTTAGCATTCCTTTAAAGCATGTGTCCTGTGGGAAACCCACTATCTCTGTGTCGTTATCAGAATTTAAAAAAGAGCAGTTCCAGTTTGTGCCGTATTCAGAGAGCACACACTTGGTACAGTCCATGCTAACAATAACGACGCTAACATGTAGATGTTTAGCATGTAGCTACAAACTCTTACGTGTTAAACGTATTAGCATGCTAACATTAGCATGAAGTACGCTACAGCGGTGGCTGTTAGGACTATCATTCGTTTTGGGGGTATTCAGTTATATACCAAATGCCACTTCTCCTCCTTTTCTTTGGTAATTATGATAGGGTCGAAGTTAAATTCAGATTAACATAAAGAGATACACATTTCAACTGGGATAATGATTTGTCCTAGAAGAGGGTGTGAATCACAAATGTAAACCACACAGAGGCACTAAAGGAAGAGTCATGGGATCACCAAAACCAATAGGATCCATCCTCTTGGAAACGTGAATTTAAGGTGATCCATCAAATTCTTGTTGAGATATTATGTTTTGGACCAAAGCAGTAGACCGACCTACCCACCCCAGAGCCAAACTGCTGGTGTGGTTTAAAAGGGGACTTACATGTGAGCAGAATCTGTCATTCAATACCTAGCAGTACCTTTTCTCATTCAGTTTGTACTTTCCTGGCACTTCTCTCATTCAGTTTTCTGCTTCAAAGTGAATGTTACCCAGCATCTCCTTGAACATCGCTTCAATTTGAGTGGAAATGTTTCCTCATCGCCTCTTTACACTTGACCAGCTTTACTCTGGCAATGAGGAGGTGATTTTTCATTGTTGCCTGTCCACGTCTGTTTCAATAAGGATGACTGATGTGTGTGTTTGCCCTTGGAGACCTCTGCTGATGCAGCCCCAACCCTGCACTGTAAGCTTAGTTTTGAGACCCCAGAGAGGCAAATGCAATATGTTGGGGTGCCAAAAAGAGTGAGCTCAGTATTTTACTTTAAGGCCACAATAATGACCATAACACCAGATTAAATTCCTTGGCTCAGTTATGGCATGCAAAAAAGGGCATGGTTCACACTTGAGAATTTGGACTGTTGTTTTTTTCACTCTGGGAAATTATTTCTCATGTTCACAATTCCTTACCAGAGACCATAACACAAAGTTTCACTTCAGTACTAAAAAAGTTCTTCTAGTTGAGGCATTTTTCTCTTCTTTCCATCTCTCTTTTTTCCCCACTTGGCTAAAGGTAGACTGCAGTTTGTACCTTCACTAACAACCTACTTCTTTCCATCCCTTGCACTGCCCCTCCATCTTTCACTTGTGGCCCACAAGACAAGCAGGAGGAATTCAGGACTTCATGTGTTTGTTGTTAGAGCTGTTTTTATATATAATGGTTAGACTTTGTGACGTTAGGTTTATGTTGCCATATTTTCCAGCCCGGATGTTTACATCGTTTTTTAGTGATTGCTCAGGAGTTGAGGCTTTCCTGTGTTTCAATCTTGGGCTGCATTCTACGTTTTTTACATAGTTTTGAGAGAGGAGCAACAAATTGTGGGTTGTTGTTTTTTAAATCCACCAGTTGTGTACTGGTCACTGGTGATGGATGTTTCTACTTTTGATAAACACTGAGGCGTTGCATGCATCTCAGATGTGAGTAGTTATGAATTCATCAGTTCTTCAGAACTGAAGAGGAGCTGAATTATACTAAGCTGAGCCATGACTGAATGATGAGGAGATTTGGAGGTGGAGCTCAATGAGATGTACACTGGTCAGCCACATTAAAACCACTTGCCTCATATTGTGTGGATCCCTCTCGTGTCACAAAAACAGCTTTGGGGCCTGGACGCAGGACCATTGGCAGCGGATCGTTTGGATCCTGTGGGCTGTGGGGTGGGGCCCCTATGAATCTGGCTTGGTCCAGCACATCCTGCAGATGCTCGATTAGATTTGGATCTGGGGAGTTTGGAAGCTAGTTCAGTGTCCTCATGGAGCCATTTCTGAGCAGTTTTTGGGGTGTGGTGGGTGCATTGTCCTGCTGGAGGTGGACGCTGCCATCAGGGAGTGCTGTTCCCTGCAGTTTCCCAGTAGGACACTGCACTGTGACGACATGATCAACATTATTGACTTCACCTGCTGTTGCAGCTGATCAGTGTATATACAAGTCTTAGCTACAACACATTGCCTATTGGCAGTGCTCTACAGTCTATATCACTACTGTAACTGAATCCCATAAATTTTTACCTTATAATCCCATTAGTTTACTTCTTAGTGCTAAGACAGCAGTAGCAATCCCTGCCCCATTATGCCACCACTCCAGATGTTATATGCTATATAATGTACTGTATATATACATACATATATGCATATACGTATACAGCTACTGTGCGGTTCATGTGGAACTACCTTTACATTCTAGAGGCATATTATGATTTTTTGACATGTAAAGCTAGAGCATCAGTAAAGTGTGAGTTTATATCAAAAAATAGAAATGATTAAATAATTAGCATGCATGGGGTGAGGCAGAGAAATACTCAGTACAATGTTATCTTTGTTGATGGTTATAATAAAAAGGTGTTTTGAAATCGATATTTTTGAAGCTCCCTTTGACATGAGTCACCGGGCATGTTAGAGCAGATTTCATTTGCAGCTCTCCTGATCAACAGCACTCCTTGCACCTCAGTACAAACCTATCCCGTATAATAAGCCTGAGCATATTATGTGGACATAAATTACTCCCTGAGAAAAGGTTTTGATAAGCACAACCCTGCAGTCTGCAAAATACACATTGTGTGTGTGCTGAATGACTTGTAGATGGGACTGGAATAAATTTAAAATGTTCTGGGTGTTTGCTCAAGCTGGGTTTTGTTGAGAATGTAACCCTCTGTCTGTTAGATATATTGTCTAGTGGTAAAACTGAGAGAACCTCTCTTATTTGTACAGACATCCCAGTTTGATTGAAGGGTTTGGGAGCCAAGATGTTAAGAAAGGGTAATTTCAAGCTCTTAGTGTGTAAACAAGACTAAAAACCAGTGAGAACATGAACAGAAACAGATATACGACTGACCGGTGACCTGGTCAGGAAGAACGAAGGAATGAAACTGGGTTACAGGAAGTCATACACATGGACGCACACATTTCACACATTTCTCTGTTGGCATATTCAGCGACATTGACCCCCCAGTGTGACCTTGGATGACCCAGAATTCCGCTCCGTATCCTGCCTGAGGTCCTCTTTGATCCATTGTCCCTACAAAATCAGTCAAATCCCATTTAAGATGTGCAAAGGTGTGGAAAAAAACACTCTTTGATAATTTTCCTCTCCATCTGCCCTGCCTCTTTTCATGTTTTCCTCCCGACAGCGTGTTTTCCTTTTCATCTGCCGTCGTCTGACAGACAGAGTCGGGGGGTAAACTCCCAGCACAGGCCGGTATCAGATGTACTACTAATGCAAGTAACATGGATGTCAAGTTTCTGGCAATGTTTGATCCTAATTGCAGGCTGAAGTTTCCCAAAAGTGGAAAATTAGTGGCTCTCCTTATACTGCCAGATACTCTCCATCCCTCGTTTTTTAATCCTACCCTCCATCCTGTTTATTATTACCAATTGTGGTTTGCACAGTCATGCAGGACTTTGAGGGTCTGCAACTTTTCATAAACTGCAGCGCTTTGGCTTCAGTACTCTGTGCTGATGCTCCATGATGGCTGAGCGTTCAGTCCATGTATTGAGATCTCTGATTCAGATTCAGGTTTTTAAAACCCAGCCTTTGAATCTCTTTAAAAAAAAAAAAAAAAAACGCTTTCACATTGTCTTTCCCTGCTAACTTCTGCTGTAATGAGTCATTCACAGTGAACGAACTGTTCGCAAACTGCACATCACTCATCTCCAGGGCACAAAGCGGAGGGTGATCTCACCGTATAGTCAAAGTCTCTCGCCCTCCGCAGTGCTCCAGCACCTCGGGGGATTTTGACTCGTTCAAACTCAAACAACCTGGTTTTACTCCTAAAACAATGTGAGGCCACGGGGACCGAGGAGAAACGGAGCTGGAAAATCTTTTTACATTAATGATTTTTGTCTGTTTTTCCGTGTTTCGGTCCAAAGAAAATATTTGGCCAAGATGCTCTGAGCTATCTGACGCTGCATCCAAAACAAATGCACAACTGACATACAAGGAAAAGATGTCAGTGATTAGCTAAAGAGGGTGGAATGACTCTTTCTCTTTCTATGTGTGTGTGTGTGGTGTGTGTTGTGTGTGTTTATTTGGTATTTTATCCAAAAAGCCACTCTAAATCCATCCATACAACTACTTGTTAGTCAAGCTCCCAGGCTGCATGCCACAGTGTGTATGTTGGCCTGTAAGATGTGTGTGTGTGTGTGTGTGTGCAAGCCTTTGTGGAAAGAGAGTCTTGTTAAAAAGAAAAGCAAAACTTAACAAATTATTCAAAGCTTCTGCAAAACCTCAGCATCTTTCAAAACACACACGCACACACACTTCATAGTTTACCTGTATCCCGCATGTCATATGGTGTTACACACTCATCATGCAGTGAGTGCCTGATGAGATTAAAAGCTGGATGTCCTCCTGCATGAAAATAAACAGCATATCTGACTAGACATAGCGTGTCATTGAATTTGTTGGTTCCTCCACAGAGGAGGTTATGTTTCCATTTATCTGTTTGTCTGTTTCGACTCAGATTTCAGTGAAGTTTGCTGTTAATTTGAGCCATGGGCTGTGGAAGAACTGATTAAATTGTTGTGGAGATGCTTTGTAAAGCAACTGTCGCCATTCAGCCATTTACACTACAAAGAGCTCTTTGCTCAGAACTCCTGAACTCTGAAGAGTAAAAGCAAAAATTCGTTTTTTTTCTTCACCATATTGCACATAACAAAAACATCATTCGTTTTGTGTTTGACATTTCATATTTGCTATTCTTCCATGCACCATTTAACATAAAATGCCGCAATTATTTAATACATTGTGCAATTGCAACCAGATGTGCAACCATGCATGTACGGCTTGTGGGTGGTATGCAAGTGTAACAGTCTCCACCAAAACATAACTGGCGAAATGAATTAGCTGTATATAGACCCAGTTTTTTGGAGGTAGGGTTGACATATCAGAGATCCTGCACAATTTCACTTAAACAGTAGTTGATAATACAGAACTATCATGAACTTATTTGATTCACTTGAAATGTCATTTAGTTAATCCTTATACAAACTGCAATTAATCCAGGATTTTGGTAATAATTAGGTAAATACTTTTTAAATGGCAAACTTTTCCACTTGTTAAAAATTTTCCTTTGCCCAGTGGCTTCATAGACCAGCCTACTACAGATATACCAAATATTTACTTCAATTTTTGGAGTAAAAAGTGGAAAAAGAGTGAAAACAACCTGTAGAAACTCTCCTTACATACACTTGTTGAAGGACAACGTGGACATAATGGGCACATAAATCTCCTGAGAGCATTGACAGATATTAGCACAATAAATTCCTGCTGACAGACAGGAGAGCAGTGTTGTGTGTTCAGTGTGCACACAGCACATTTCATTTCGAACCTCAACTCAACACTTTGATATGAACCTTGAATAATGAAGGTTTTTAGGAAAGATTTTTGACTTTCTAATGTACTTTTTTTCCCACAAAAATGCCATAATTAACTCACATACAGTCATTTGCGATGACCTACAGTTATCAGTTATCTTCATAATTACTGGAGAATAATTTTAAGCTAGACACAGTAGGTCACCTTGGAAATAAGTGACAAAGGTTTGTGGACCTGTAGGGCAGCAGTGCTGGTCAGAAACCCACTAAGACCAACTGTTCTTTTAATTATTGGTCCACAAATTTGATTCACATTGAAATATCTCAGCAATTATTGGTGGGTGGATTGATATGAAATTTTGAAAACATATTGACATTTTATGCAAATATGTAATCCCCACCACCCACCCCCGACCAGAAGATTTAAAGCAGATCTGCTAAAATTGTAGCACAGTTTGCATGCAACACTCATAGCAGGTGTGCCACTGATTTTGTGCATCATCCATGTGACACTAACCAGTTAATAAATCTTTGCAGACTTCTAAATCAGCAATTTGCTCCCAGTGCTCGTTAAAGGTTTAAATTACTGACACTGCTCAGATAAATCAACTTGCAAACAACAAAGTTGACTCAGTCATAGCAGTGTGGTTCACTTTTGGCTCATATTTATAAAGTCTCTCTTTCACATTCCATGCAAGCATGGGCAACAGCTCTCTAAACTCGTGCTGTGAAGAGGATGTGGACTAAGCGCAAATTTCATCAGCGAGCTGCTGCTTTTGTTTTGAGGAGGCAGAAAGACATGTATATTAGCCTCAAAGATGTAGGCCCACTGTCTTCTGGTCCCATCCTTGGTTTAGTTGTCCTGTTCCGCACGGTGCCTTGGCCATGTTTCACTTCATTTTTTCCACTCGTCCACATCTAAACACTGCCTGCATCTTTCAGCACTCACTACCTTGTGATTCATGCAATTTTGCTCCCATTATTTTGAATCAGTCCCTTGTTCCTGGTTTGACCGCATAATTTTTACTCTGTCTACTGTCTCCTGAATGAGGTCGACCACCAGACTCCCTCTTTCTCTCTCTCTCTCTCTCTGCTCTCTCTGCTCTGTGGTCTTTTCCAGCGCAACCCTCTAACAGCCAAACCACAAGCCTCAATTACCCAGCATTCCTTGGAGAGGACGAGAGAGGCCTCATGTAGCAGACTATGAAATTAACATTCATGACAAACCTCTCAAGCCACAAAACTATTTCATGAGATCAACAGTTGCAGAATTTCACCATTGAGAAAAGCATCACTGCTGTTGTATAATAGCTTAAATGATATGTTTCTGTTTTCTGACAAAGGATGAGAGGGACTTGAACAAAAAATGTCATGATATGTCAAGGCTGCCCTACAAAGCTAAAATGCTACACAGTACATAATAAGTCAAAATTTAGTTAAGACCAGAATCCAATCTGGCATTTATTTTACCATGCAAAATGTTTTTATGCCACAGAAATATCATTTTATTAAAGCTTAATCTCAGCATTTTGCTCAGGTGGAGTGCATGACCTGGTGTGATTTAGCTCTTATGAAATTACAAATTTAAAAGCACTAAGTTGAAAGTTAATTTATTATATTCATTTAAAGGTAATAATCACAGGTATGATACCCTGAGAGAACACATCTTGTGTGTTGATGCTTCAATTTCCCCTTGCATTCTTAAGTTTTATCCTTTATTCTTGTCTTGATAGACATAAAGACATGAAATTAAAGCATTACTGGTATTTGTTACTCTATTTCTATTTCTGCACAATAATACATTTGCTAAAAATATGCTTTTTTCAGTATGTATTGTTGCATTTGTGCATGATAAAAATACAAGCTTACCATTTTTTTTTTCTTGTACAAATGGAGTCAGACAGTATCATAATGCATAGACAGGGATTTTAATGTATATTTCACTTACAAATCTGTTCCAAGCACAAGTCACTGGCTTTCACACTGAGCAGTAGTCACTTTTCAGAAACCCATGATGCATTGCATCTGTGTATACAGTAGGTACTGTAGCCCAAAACAGCATTTATTAAAAGGCAACATATTTATGGTACAAATACTCATTTGTACAACAAATCTCACCAGACACCGGTCATTCTCTACAAGTGATTAATGAGCAATCAAAGAAGAAGCCCTCACACAAATCATCTCTTTCCTTCAGGCTGATGCACTGCAAAATCCACGACTGAAATATGTGTGCTGTAAAAACGATCACTTTTAATGCAAAAGCTGTGGCAAGTTATCAAAACACCCTGTAGTTAAGCACCTTTGAGGGCAAGGTCAGCACGGCTTCTTCTCCTCAACTGTAATTCTAGTGTCACCCCTGCTATTTTCCTACCAAGGTGGTTGAGTGGTGAGGTAATGGGATATGGTTATGTATTTCATAATCACTTGTTTCATTGCACTGGAATGTAAAAATCTTTAGTTTTCCGTTTCCAGCTTCTTTGCCTCAACAAAGGGCAAAGAAAGAACAAACATTCGGAGAGTTTTTGAAATTGGTTTTGTTTGTTCATTTTAACAATTCTCTTTCTATTTTTCACTATCTTTTGCCTTGAAATATGTTTTTCTTTTAGGGTTTGTTGGAAACATTTGTAATTCGAGTACTTTTGGGACAGAGTGCATTGAACCTACTTGGGCATCTGGAATATGTAAAAACTTACTATATTAATACAATAAAATCCATCATCATCAGAAGGCAAAGCACAGCTAAATGAAATGAGGGTGCAGGAGACATGGCCAATGATCAGCATTTGTGGCAATGTATCAAATTAGCAGAGTTGTTTTCATCATCAGGAGATTAATTGTGATACTCTCAGTCTGCCAATATTAATAAGACCGTGGACGATGACTGCCTCTGTGCGTCAGTGTTCCTGTGCTTTTCTGGGTGTCTCACTGTCACAGTAACTCATGATGTACAAACAATTCACACCGAAACGTTCCCTGAAAAAATAATCACTCTTTTAACTACGCTTTACAATTTGGAGTCACCAGTTACATTACTGTCCAAATACACTACAAAGCCTACCCAATAGAGATGCAGAATAAAGCTCAAAAATACGTTCTGAAGCAGCACATTGAATTTGCTTTGACATGTTGAAACATTATTACAGTTTTTGTTGCTCTTTACTTCATCTGCATGACGGTTTCAAGAGAATATTGAACTTGTGCAAGAGTAAAACATCTGACAGAAATTTCTCCTTTCACCAGCTCATCTCATGGCAACTGTAACATTATCACAAGTGGTGTACACACTATTCATTGTTAGTCATGGGATTCACAAATTTCAAGCCACATCATGCAAAAATACGTAATCAGTACCAAATCACATCAGTACCAGATGTTTATACTGCTGTATCAGAGAGAGAGAGTGAATAAAGAAACTGTGATACTTTCAAGATTAGGACGGAGTGATCAGAGGATGGATGAAGCTCATGGAGGATGGCAGCATCAGTGGCCCTGTGAGTTATCAAGGACAGTTATTAAAACAGGCTCCAGAACAAAACACAAGACTCAAACAAATGCGTGTAAAGCTCCCCCCCTGCATCTGTTCCTCGATGCCTTTCTCCACTAAAAAAACCTTAAATAATTGGATTCTTTAGAAAAGCCAATAAAAGAACCAACTCTGCCAAGCATGTTTATTTATGTGCACCTAGTAAAGTAAAATGAGTGAACTAATGTTGAATGAATACAGAGCACATACTCTGTGATTATCAGCGTAGAAAGCAGTGATGGATGTACAGTAAAGATGAAGTGAGTCAATCTGATGTATATTCACATTCTTTAATCCAGGTTCTTTCTAAACAGGCTGCATGTGGAGGAAATGTGCCAATAAAAGAGAAAATGACTGTGATGGTGGTGCAAGTACAGTACATCGTGAGAAATGCATATCAAATTTTGTTTTGTTTGCATTCACACAACCTACCAAATCCTACTAAATCAGCCAAGTCTTGAGAATAGCGAAGCACACTGATCAATGCTTTCTCAGGTTTGCAAGTTTGTTTGTTTTTTGCACAAAATGTATTTAGATACATGAACACAATTCTTTAATATGTGTCATAGATGGAGAAGGCAAAATACTAGAAAATATTTCTGAAAAAGTTTTATTTGATGGATTTTTTTTAAAAATAAATGATGCTCCCCAGACAGGTTTTCAAAATATTACTGTTGGTTTACCCATTCCATAATGTAATAATGTTTTCATTTAGAGTATTTTATGGAAAAGAAAACGTGCTTGACAATAATGGCAACTGGTACTGTATGTGCACATGCCTCCCTTCTGAGATTACAGTACTTTAACTTTGAGACAAAAAGCATAAAACTGCATTTTAAAGCTGAAAATGTGATAACATACAAAAAATATGAAGTTACAGTAAGAGTCTGTGCTGCAGAAAAAGACAAAACACTTCAGCAGCTACCTGAAAATAAACCCATCATACTATATATCCTAAAGGCACCTTAGACAAAGATATATCCCTGTGCTCGAGTGGTTGAAGAGGTTTGGGGTTGAAAACAGAGAAGGGGAGAAGCCTTTTTACTTAAAGCCTAACCATTGCATGGAAACACTATATCGCCACAAGAAAGGCTACATAGTAGATTGATGGAGTTTTCATTGCATAAACTATTATGTCACTGATTGTCTAAAAGCACGACTTAAAGACATAGAATGCAGATCTGTAAAATTACAAGATTTAACTCAGTTTCTTTTCAAATACTGCAACATATCAAAATGCTCTATGCCTCTCTGCCTCAACAAACTTTGCACACAACACTCCATCATTTGCATGGTGCTGCAATGCTGCATTTCTGCAACAGGGTATATTTTAAAGATAACAGAACATGCATGGGGGAAAAAATTCTCTCCTGATCATGCAGATATTGTTTCTGGATTTACACTCCAAAGTCTAGGAGGAAGATAAAAGGGACGACACAAAAATATATAAAACAATAAAACAAACAAAGAGACAGGTTGAATAAAAAACCATGAATAAAATCAGTGTCCAACAAGCTCTGTCCTGCTGCAGCAAAAACAATCCACCTGACAAGCCGGTGGAGGAGGTTGTCTTCCCCTCCTCTGAATCGTCGTCTCCCCATTATTCAACTCATCCAAAACTACCAGCCCAGTCTGTAAAAAAGAAAAGACCCTCTCTGGTGCTTCATCATCATCATTATCATCAAGTCTCCCTCCTCCTCCTTTTCATCCCTTTTCACGTCTTCCTTCTCAGGCTGGACAGGCTTGCTCCCCCTGCAGGCGAGAGGTTGGAATGACGCTGTATTCCTAACCAGATAATGGGGGAGATGGTGCCTCTGGTTCCACCGAGGGGGGATTAAAATTGGAAAGTCACTGGGGTTGATTAGATGGGTTAAGTGGAGCAGGTGCAGGGGGGAGGGGGGATCACACCCTGCTGGTCGGGTGGCAGCGGTAGGTGCAGTTGGACAGGGGGTCTGCCCCGCCGTCAACGTTCTGGGAGCACCCTCCCTCGCAACAAGCCTCTGATAGAGAGATAGAGAGCGAGAGAGAGAGAGAGAGAGAGAGAAAGAATTGAGACACGTGTTGACATTACACGTGACGCTATATTTACACTGCTCGTTACTGTGTGTGTGCGAGATAAACAAATAACTCAGAGGGAAGGAACTAAAACCACATCCTGGCACCTGCATCTTCCTCTGGCATCAACAGATGAGTTCGGCACGGGCTGGGCAGGGTGGGGCTGGGTCCCTCATGACTGGTGCCCAGCTGGAGACGCCTCATGTGACGAACCACCGCTGTGGCGTTGAATGCTTGCTGCAGAGGAAAGGCCACAGACACATCTGAACATCAGCTAAAGCAGAATCTCAAGTGTTTGACACCAATTGGGACCATCTGGGTCCTGAACTGTAGTCTAAAGATGTTTGACCATCCTAAATGTTGAATGTTTTTAATAAAAAAGTTCCACAATTAAAATGAAAAAAAAGCAGGCCTTTGAACTTTGAACGACTTCTGTAGCAAAGTAAAGCAAATGAGTGATTCAGACCGAGACCAAACCTTTAACTACAGCTAGACTGTATTCTCTTCATGAATACTAAAAGGGATATTAACAATGCAGTATACATTATGCATATAAGGAAAAAGAGTGTATTCAAAATAATCTGGATATCTGACTCACCTTCCACTTGCTTTTAGCAAAATTCTTTTTTATCTGGGCACTGACAGACTCATGGATGTTCTTATCCAGGGCAGTGTCCCCAGCAATCCTGACAAAGAGATGAGACAGGAAACACAAGAGTGTGTCTGTGCATTAGTGTGTGTTTGCAATAGACAGAAGTCAGCCACAGTAACATTCATTCATTAGCACCAAGGGTTACATTAGGCAAATCCCTGAAGTTGGATAATCATGGTTTTAATCAGAAATGTGTTCTTTGTAATGTGAGTCTGTGATTGCCCTGTGATAGAGGAGTATAGGACCAGTACCAGGGGTGCTGCAGAGCCTGCTCACAGGTGTAACGTATGTTGGGGTCTTTCTCCATCAGGTGGACTATAAAGTCTTTGGCTGTAACGAACAAGAGAGATTAAAAAAACACACTATCAGTGATGTTTTAGTTGCAAAGAATTGGTGTAGTCTGTTTATTAATGAAGGCCCATGCTACAACATCAGTTAGACAGGATACAGCTTATTAATGTAATAATGTCTAATGCTGAAAAACAAGACAAAACACATCTTGAGGTAATTCCGGTGTGCCAGAAAATTGGCTGCTGCATCAACTGAATAATTTGTCCTAAAAGTTGGAGAGATCCTTGCCCAGAGCAGGGAAACAAGGACCCAGGCTCAGGGCCAGGACTGGGAATAAAATCAGCATGGGATCATTGCCATGGCTTGTGGGCTCAACACCTGCGAGGTGATTGGTAGGAAACCAAATATTTACTGGCTTGGAAAACCTGAAACATCATCATCACCCTCTGAACAAGAAAGAGCTGGGGGGAATTAACAAGTTTATCACCCTGTTCCCTGCTGTCGCTGTGACCCCCTACAATAAGCAGATGAAAAAAGGATGTATACAAATTTAAATGGCAAATTTCCGATGATTGATACCTGAGTCAGAGATATCGTCCCAATAAGGAGAGTCAAACTCGTATTCTGCCTTCAGGATCTGCTCAAACAGTTTGGCATCGTTCTCATCGTAGAAGGGAGGGTAACCACACAACCTGGGACACATAAGAGGGGACAGGTGTCATGTTTCCACACAGACCCACAGGATGTTTCCTCCTAGGTGATTAGCAATACTAATACTAATGTTAAGCACCTGGATGTAAAACATGGAGGCAATTATGACTGAATCATGATTGATCTGGAACAAAATAAAGATTACATAACTATTAAAATATTGTGGCCATTATAGGCTGTGTTTGTGTCTTAAAAGTGTACTTACAGAATATAGGCTATGACACCAATAGACCAGCAGTCCACTGCTTTACTGTAGGGTTTCTGAGCCAATACTTCAGGGGCTGAAACAATAAAGACAAGATATTTCAGTTATGATTAAAAAAAATACCATGTTAGTTACTATATCTTACCTTTTTAAAATCTCTAGCATCCTACAAACTACTGCTGGCTACTGTAGGCCAACCAAAACCAAAATTAGCCATAATTAACTTTGGCTGTTGAATGTTTATATAAGATAATGAGTCACTTAAAAGTTATGTGTATGTGATATGTCATTCACAACTATCAGTAGTAAAACTGTGGTATAAAAACAATAATACACTTCAAGTAATATAGCACTATATTGGCACAGTGCTAATACTGCATGGTACAGTGTTTTCTGCCATGAAAAAGTGATAAATTAACAGACAGATTTTTTACATTTTAGACAGTATTTTGTCTTTACCAACATATCCAGGTGTTCCACAGGCCGTCGACATCACACTGCCAGAGCCCTCGATTTTAGACAGACCAAAGTCACTGATCATGATTTTGGAGTCCTCGTCCATGCTGTAGTACAGCAAATTCTCTGGCTACAAAGAGAGGGGACACAACGGGGGGATGTAAATAAAGTAGTGATTTTTTTAAAAAGCATGCCATATCTTTCCTAAACACACAAAGGCACAAAACTCCTCCACTACCGCCACATGCACAAATAAACACACTGTAATTACTAATCTCACTAAAAGGATTATATGCTTGTACAGACAGGATTACAAAGACAGGACAAAAGTCAATGTTTGTTTCAGCAAAGCCATAGTATAGTGG
Organism: Lates calcarifer; assembly: GCF_001640805.2. Taxonomy (NCBI): domain Eukaryota; kingdom Metazoa; phylum Chordata; class Actinopteri; family Centropomidae; genus Lates; species Lates calcarifer. The sequence continues at coordinate 19,368,781 of NC_066844.1, read as the reverse complement.
AAAATTACAGATACTTTGAAAATTTAAGTGCTTAAGTTGAAGGCAACTGGACTTCTTTTAGGTTACTTGAAAACATTTCACCTTTCATCTGAAAGGCTTCCTCAGTTCTGAAAACTTGTTGGGGAGTCCCAGGTGTTTAACTTCTACAAGGTGGTCCTCAAGAGTCGTTAATCCACTCTGTTGCTATGTGAGTCGTTAGGGTCACATGCTCCCAGGTGTGACTCGTTGGTGGGTCGTTGCCCCACCCTGACATCACATGAGTCGTTAAGGTCACGTGTCACAAGCTGTGAATGGGGGATAAAGTATGGGCAAGTATCTCAGGACTACATTATAGCTGGCTGAAAGTTGGTGGATAGAGAAGACAGATGGTTTGAAAGGTGAGTAAAAGAAGCCATTTTTGTCCATCTGGAATGTCCATCTTTAAACAGAGGTGGTGGCCTACGATGCCAACTTTCAGCCACCTATGGCACAGTCCTGAGATCCTTGCCCAGGTGATTTTACTCCCATTCACACCTTGAGATATGTGACCGTAACGACTCACATGATGTCAGGGTGGGACAACAACCCACCAACGAGTCACAGCTGGGCACATGTGACCCTAACGACTCGCATAACGTCAGGGTGGGTTCACAACTCCCAGAACCACCTCCCAGAGGTTAAATACCCCCAACTAGTTTTCAGAACTGTGTCTTGGGATGAGAGGTGAAACGTTTTCAAGTAATCTAAAAGAAGTCCAGTTCCCTTCAGCTTTAGCACATGACCTGGATGACTGAGAACCTACACAGACACACTTTGAAAACATGTTCAGTTTGGGGGATAACAGGGTTTGTGAGTTGTGGTTACTCTTGTGTGGTTAGCTCATGAACAAAGCATACAAATCATATACAGGCTAACTTTTCAATCATATCTCTGACTCTCAACTGACCTTGAGGTCACGGTGCACAATGCCCATGTCGTGGAGGTATTTGACAGCGTCCAGAATCTGCTGAATGAGCTTACTGGCATCTTTCTCTGTGTAGAAGCCCTTCTCTATGATGCGATCAAAGAGCTCCCCACCAGATACCCTAAACGGAGAGGGAGTGATTTGTTCATTAAAGTGAAGAAATGAATGAAGATTTGTTGACTGGTTGAGGAATGCAGGAGAGGAGTGGTGACAAAAATATGAAAAGGAGTGTTAAGTATGCTTGAACAACAGACCATTGCTGAGTGTTTTTTAAAAATCCATAAAAGTAAAACCACATACAGTGTGCTCATGCCTGCTTGATATTAGACTCAGAGGCCACTAGATGGAGACTTCACTCTGCGTACAGAACATCTGCATACCGGGTGTGTTTCTTTGAGCCTCCACTATCAACCACTCACTTACACAGACACACTAAACACACTTGATATTTTTAACTTAGCGTAAACAGGGGAAATACTTCAAAGAAAAGGGAAGGACAGGCGGACAATGACAGAGACAATGAAGAAATAAAGGATTGGAGAAGAAGAAAAGCCAAGTATGTGTCTAAAAAGTGACTCGGCCTCTGTGTTTAATAGCTTGGTCAGACAACAGTACCTCCCCCCGTGTCACTTTGCCTGCATACTTTCAGTTCCCTCATGATACAGTGCCACTACCACATAAGTTTTTACATCTTGTTGAAACATCGTTTTGATGTTGCTGGGTCAAGTTAATATAAAAACTGAAAAAGCAGATCCTTTACCACGGTGAAGCATTAGGTGTTATATGAAATGTGTGAGTGTAAAACCTTGAATCAGGGGGGAACACGAAATGTTTTGCAAGGTAAATTCTATTATGAGGGAAGACAACTGTATCACAAGGGTTTGAAATAACTTGAGAAACACAAGTACTCAAGACAAGAATTCCCCACTGGTGCTTCCCTTTATAAATGTACACCCCCTCCCCATCTCTGCCTCTGTCTTTTATGTCTCTGATTTGCAAATGACTGTGATTATTACATAAATGATTGATATTTTCAGGAGCCTCTCAGTTAACTGCGTTCATGATCCTGAGTTCTCTGTTTTGCTCGCTCTCTCTGACATTTCAGAGGTGGGTGGGAGGCTGACAGGCTGCAGGTGTGAGGGCGAACTCCCCACTGGTACTCATGAGTAGGCATAGTACAGTGTTTGCTTGCAAGTATATTTGTGTGTACGTGTTCACGCACATGTAAGTGTGTTACAGAGTGCAATTAATGGCATGTGACATGCAGTGTGTGGGAGATAGTGCAAGTAGGGAGTTTGAAACACACATCACACAAAGACAGATCACACAAACCCACACATATGTGAATACTCACAGTTGCATGACAAGGTAGAGGTGTGATTTACTCTCAAATATCTCTTCCAGAGATACAATGTTGGCATGTTTAATCCTGTGAGAAGGGAAAGAAAAGAAAAAAAAAGATGAGAAATGAAGTTGTTTATTTTTTATATACCCACAACTCTACCAGTCATTCTCTAGACAAGATAAGGTTGGTACATCAGTGTATGATCCCAGATCATCCAACAGTCACATGTTCTGTTTCCTGGCTGCAGAGGAGGCTACACTGTGTGGTGGCATGCAGCTCCCTAACTGGCCAAACTCTGCATTCTGCTGCCCCTTGAGACCCGTGGGTGCATTGACAGGGGTGAGAAAATGACTCACCAGGTCAAGATGGGTATTGTACTGCTCTGCTTGACCAGTGTGTGCTCTTACTGTACCTGTGCCATGACAAACATCTGTCCCATAAGCACATGTTCTTCACACATAATGTTTGTTTCAATTTGGCATGTGCAGTATAACAAAATGAGTCAAGGGTCACATAATATCAACATTTGATGATGAATAACATTACAAGCATTTTTTGGTTATTTATCATTTCCTGTTTTTAAAGTATTTGGAGGAACTAATGAGCAGCTTATTTGCATTTCTGTTAGAGCCATTTTCTGAGGTTTTCTCCTCCCTTCAGGAATAAGCGTCTTCTTGCACCAGGAAACACAGCAATCATAGGATATATGGGACATAATGTCATAAATTTTGCCAATTTAGACAAATTTATGTATTTCTGCTTGTGTTGAGAGGTGTGCTCTTTTGTTAGGAAAAACCAACAACTCCAAATCGTTTTTTTAAGGTATGGTATATATATATGGTGTGTGTGTATATATATACATTTTTCGTAGCTGAATTAACTATCATATCAAAACTCAGGTGACACATCAGCATTAGTATTAAAAAATGTAAAACCATATTCAGCCCTGGATGCATGTGTGTGTCTTTCCCACCTGTGAGTTTTCTTGTTAACAAATAAAAGTTATGTTTACAGTCCGTGTCACTCACCAAAATGCACTGTATGTATCCTTGAGGAGTCTGAATGAGTGTGTTTAATGCATTTGCAGTGGAAAAGCATCAAATCAATGACATGATGTGGAACATGCCATTCGCACCCTGTATATATGTCCTCATGTGTGTGTGCAATACAAACAAAATGGGGGCCCACATGTAAAAACATCGCTCCATAGCATGACAAGCAGTCAAAAACTCTACGGGACGCATTTAACGCATTTAGATTTCTAACTTTTCTTATATTCTCTTTTTTCATGCATTCTGTGTGTTTGTGTGTAACCAATTCATTTAGGTTACCTCAGTACTACCTACAGTACCTAGTACTGTGCACGCAAAGGTTACTGGGCTGACTTAGAGGCAGGAAGACAATGTCAACACAAAGCCACGTGTCTGAGCTGTACTGGAGGTAACTGTATGTGTCAGCCTCAGCTCACGCTGGATTACAGCAATGACTCTTATCCAGATTGTAACGGTGCATGGACACCTTCATGCATCTGCTTAGCTCAGTGAGAAAGGAGAGATGGACCCAGTGAAGGGTGAATGATGGATTATATCTGCCGAGTGAGCACACACGTGTGAATGTGTGTGAGCTCAAGCAGGCACGTTCACACGCAATTACAGAAGGTCAGTTACATGTAGTCAAGTTACTGCATTTAAGCTGGATTTCTGTGCAGGTGTGTTCGTGTAGGTGATGAACTTAGACATGGTGGATACTGGTCATGGTGATTGTCAGAGTGCTGAAATGTCTGTTGAGGTCTGGTGAGTCATTTGTTGACCTCTGTCAGCACCCGTAGGTCTCAGAAGGCATCAGAACATAGAAGTCAGCAAATTAGAGAACAGCCTTGTCTACACAGTAACAACTGCATCTAACATGTGGGTGAAACTGGCAGATCTAGTGATTCTTAAATCCATATTCTGCTGAGTTTCTCAAATAATAACACATTTCTATTGATTTGTTTAAGGAAAGTGTTGGATGAGTGCCTGACTATATCTGTGAATTTTTAACTGCCTCAGGTCATCTGGCATCACTCTTATTTTTCATTTTTTACACATTTGGCATTTTGTATTTTATTTGTTTTCCTTACAGCTGTGACACAAATGTTTCCCCCTCCCCCAAAAGCAGTTAGTGGGCTATGAATGAATGAATACTTTTTACAATATGTGTAGGATCTTAAGAGTTCCTGTGTTGGGAAAGTGTGGTTTCTGTGGAGTGTTTCTTCACAGAAACCTCTGATCTCTCTTAGAGTAATCACAGAGATAATGAAATTTTCAGGTCAGGAGAGATATATTCATTGAAGTGAAGAGCATCAGATTTCTCCAAGAGAAAACTGCTTTACATGATGTTTTAGAATTGAGGTTACTGCAGAAAGTGGTGAAACAATTGCCTAGGTTCATGTGCATGTATAGAACAAGACATAAAATAGGCTAACATCTTCAGGATATTGAGTAATAAATGCCCAGTGTCTCACAACTCAACTTCCTTCCTAAGAGGCAAGTTCCTGACCTCTTAACAATGGAGTCAGTGAAAGTAGTATTTTCAGGCCAGAAACATTATGAACAATGGACTTGCAGTGAGAAACACAATTACTTGAGACAGATCCACTTGACATTTCTAGCTCAAAAATGTTTTTTAGGTAAGCCACACAGCTATTTTAATAAGCCTTTTCAGATTTTAAACAGAGCCTTTGCAGCGTCTTCACATACCAACTCTTCTGATTGGCACGGCTACAAATGACTTAGCAGTGTGAGATTAGTCACTGTATTTGCACGTCTGCGTTTGAGTAAATGTTTGGTCTGGATGAGACAGGAAGAGGATGAACAGCCAGCTAGCTGATGTGATGATATCACATGGCTACATTAGCGTTATATCAAACTACCATTAGGCTGGGCAGCCATCTTACAAACAGTAATTAGACTAGTGAAGAGGTGAGTGAGTGTGTCCAATGAGGATTTTCTGGCTTTGTATCTGCCCACAAACACAAACAGAGCCATTAGACACTAAAGTGATAATAAATAAACTTGTAGAATTTAAATCAAAACAGTGTTTCAAGTGCGTTATGCAGACTGGAAACACTAAATAAAGACAAGTAAAGAAGAGTCATTTAAGACAAGTCAGGATGACAAGTTTGGCCAAGGCCTCACAGGAAGGAACTGCAGAAATAGAGCGGCCTCAGAGTGTTTCTTAGAGAATAACATTTATGTGTTCCAGCTGTCTCCTGTGGTCAAAAACAAGAGAGCGGGTTTACGTCACAGTGTTGTACAAATGTACGGTTAAATTATTTATGCATTAAAAAAGATAAGAATAGTTTCATTTTATGGGCGTAGTACACTGTTGACACAAAAGTGGGATTTGATTATCAACATTTCCACAGGGTCATGATAAATTACTCTTCATTGTTAGTTGGGTCTTGTTGCTGTATTCAAACAAGTGGCTGTGACTACACCTTTAACTGGACGGAAAAACCCACAGGGAGGAAATATATTTTCAGTCTGAAGATCTGATATTACAGATACAGATATGACACTATTGTTGCTTAAATTACACCTATTCAAAGTACCACTCGCGCTCTGTCCCCTGCTCTGCGTGTCAAGGGGGACTTGAAGATGACGAGTTAAAATGAGTAATGAAATCTCTGTATGAGTCTATACAAACTTCAGACAGAGCAAATAGGCCATGATTTTCAGGCCAAGTTTACCTCAGTTTACTTCATTTGTCAGAATTGTAACCAAACTGCTTTCTCATTCCACCATCCTCACCTCAGGAGGGATCATAGCTGTATATTGGCTAGAGTTGTGTGTCTCACGTAACCCAGGCAACAAGAGCTCTAAAAATAACTTGGGACCCAATGTAGATCAGCCATTTTCACCATGGCCTGTAATTCCCCACATCTAAAGAGAAGTACATTTGAAACGCTCCACAATTACCAGGAGTGTTATCGTCACTTGCCTTTGTCTCAATATAGTAAAACCTTATATCCCATGCACAGGTAAGGAGAAGTCTTGTGCATCAGCTGGGTGAAGAGCAATTATGTATAGTAGTTTTTGTAGGTGTGAACATTTAATGTGATATGATTCCATATTACAAGCAAAACCATGTATTTTTGCAACATGATAAGTCACACAGGAATTAAAGGTGCATTACTTAGGGCAGATCACAAAACAAGCTGCACAGCACCATGAACTTCAAAAGCTAATTTAAGTTGATAATACTAAATAGACTGGTTGATACGTGTATAGTTATTATTATTATTTGTGGTAAGTTCACCCAAGTTACAAAAACCCAAACACTCTGTTATCACAATACAATGGAAGCGAATACTATTGTGTTTACAGTAATGATACAGCATTAAAAAATGACACCAGCAGTATCTCCTTCCAGAAGTTGCTTCTCAGGTTAATCCACATTTATCCATGTTGTTTTTAAAATGTTTATTTCTTCAGTAGAAAGTAGCGCCACTGAAAACTCATCATACTGAGGTATGTGGCTTTTCCAGATTAACCAGGACATTATTTCCTGAACACAAGTTGTTAATAATTTTTCAAAATCCCATTTGAGCACCATGTATGAAAAAATGAATTCACCTTTATTGCACTGGGTCCAAGTATAACCAACGTTACTCTGATGGAATATACACCAATTGCAGTTTTCTTTGGGGGCACTGGGCCTTTAAACTCTACCTACTGAGAGACTGTGTCTTTACTGCTGGAATATAAGAATCCAAATACTACAGTGACTTGTAAGACATGATGCATATTACATGCATCACAGTAGATCATATTATAACAGTCATAAACAACATATATGATATCTAGTAATGTGATCCAACATACATGATGCAGTAATGGAGATACAGTGATGAAAAATTTACCATCTTGAACCTTGTAGATAGTATTTCAGATGCAGGCTAATGCTGGACATCACTAAAGGTTTGTGGTTTCAACAAAGACTGGTTCAAAAATGTGTTACCGTCATGTTATATTGCGTCATGAAGAAATATAGGGTCTATTCTTGCTTGCTTTAATCAGAGAAGTCCACTTACTTGTGCAGGACTGCTATCTCATTCTCAATGCTGTTTTCTTTCCCCTCTAATGCCTTCTTGGGGATACACTTGATAGCCACCAACTTCTGGGTCCTCTTCTCCTCGGCCAGGACCACCTCAGAGAACGCTCCCCTGAAACACAAATACACAGGTCATTATGTCAGACCCAAGTCCATTTATCACCAGGTGTTTAAGGAGAGCTCCTCGTGTGCATCTGTGACACTGCAGAGAGAGAGGCAGAAAAGCAAACTCCTGCTTTGATGTTAAATTGGCCAAACTTGTCTGATAACTTGGCTATTTAACATATAAGCACTGGAAGAAATTCTAGTTTACTGATAGCAGGCAGTGTTTATTTTTACCTTCAGCCTCCTCCTTGAAGTCTTTGGGTGCTGCTGAGTCAAGTTTTGGAGTGGCTACAATTCAGTGGGATGATTTGGAAACACCAACATCAAAAGCTGAGATTTATCTCAAATCAACAAATCTTGATACTAGCACAAAACTGCTTCAGATTTTAAGTCTCAACCACATGATGCCCATCAATCAACTGGATGGCCACAGTGTACATTATCATTCTGTGGATCACACAGTAAAATGTGACATTCTGTTTCACATTAGCTTTCAACATGCTAGTAATAATAATAAGGTAATAATAATACTGAAAAAGCTTCAGGTGAAGTGTTGTGAAATGTTTGATAAATTTGTGTGTATATGAATGTCGCTCATGCAGTGCAATGTTTTACTATATTTTAGTGTATATATGTGGACTCTCTATCTTCATCTATGACACACCAGGTATTTAACATACATATATTTAACCATCTAGTTCTGTATGTTGTCATATGTGCGCAGATGCACAACAGCTTTGTGCTTAGGTTGTGATATGCATGAATGAATTATAAACTAGATCTGCCCTGATGGCTTCTGTGTTAAACAGCTACATTCCTTTCTGTTTTTCTCTCTAGATGTCTCCCTACAACTAAAATCAATAATAACAATAATAATAATAACAGTAGAGCAACACAACTAAAAGTAGTGAAGAATTTTTTCATTCCCATGACCCGTTTAAGAATAGAGACAGGCTTTTCTTACGACCTCTGGCTTTTTGGCTGAGGTCCAGATATGTTTGACTCAGAGCCAAAGCTGTACAATAACTATATCGGATTCCTGAACCACTATTTTAGCTTTTAACCCAATGCCACACTATTAAGATTAGTAGTGTAACAGCAATGAGACACTGGGAAGTACAGGAACTTTCTAACACTTCTAACGGGAACACTGCTTCAGTCAAGTGTGAGCAAACTGTGAAAGTAATACTGCTGCTGAAGGTAAAGCAGCATTAGAGCTTACATTACCTCTAGGCTCAGCCCCGCTACAGCTTATTGTCTAACATCTCAGTCTGAACAACTCTGTTTATGCAATGGTAAATAAAGTTTACAGAAGGAGTGGTTTCAGATTTATTACATGCATAAAAGTCCCTGTGGGATTAGGCAAAAACACACAGCTGCTTAAAACTGTGATGGGGTATAATTTTGACTTATATGGATACTATTCTACTGTTTTTGTTTGACAGTATTTCACTGTTACTACAATAAACAAGAGGAAGAGCTTCCACACACTGGAATTTGCTTTCTCTATTTTACTACATACACTTTTGGTCATAGACCCTTGAGGCATACAGGGCCAACAGAGAATGAAGGACCACTGAAGTGTATATATAGATGTTCCAGTAATTAGCTGCAATGCAAAACATCTGTGTATCCCACAACCAACACCTTATGCTGCATTCATGTCATTAAGGATAGACTGTAGAGATGGGAGAGATTCTCATGCAAACGTTCATGACAACAGGACACTCAAGACGGATGTGTGTGTATGCAGAGTTGGCCATTTGAGGGTTAAAAATGCTGTGAACTGGCTGACATGAGGCATCCACATTTGTTTGCTTTTCAGGCATTTCCATATTATCAAGTGCCAAGCTGGATGAATCGGAGATGTTAACGTCAGTCTTAATTACAATTTGCATATTAACGTAAAAACTATTTTCAAGTTGAAATTGGGAATTACTGCAACTGAGACATGACATTATAACGCAACATCACACTCATGGTTTTTAGTCTCATGGATGACAAATAAAGGTAGGACACAATTTAGAACAAAGTCTGAGCTGGGAAATATATTTTTTAAGTTACACACAACTGCAATGTGCAATAAACAATGACACTAGGAAAAACTAATGCTACTACAATTGTCAGATGATTTTAGTCAGAACCACAAAATCAACAGGATCAACATATCAAAAAAAATCTTACATTTCTATTTGAAGTCACCTAAGTTCACCAAAAATAAATCTACTAATAAAAATGTATTTAGTAGCTGAAATGAAACCTTGCTACCTCGCCCTCCTTGCTGCTTGAATTAACTGCCTCCTCCAGACAGAGCAAGTGCCAACCACAGGGCCAATAAAAATGTTCTCAGCTTTATTAATTCGCAGAAAAACATTTGTAATTCAAAAGCATTGCACTGGATTGATACACACCACAACTCAAATATTGTTATATACCTGGTTGTCTGAAATCAGCTTAAAGCTGAAGTATGTCAGTTGTTGTTGTTGAAATAAGCTCCCTTCCAAAGTTTTTGAGGGAACCACACCCTTCTAACCAAAGGAGGAACCACAAAAAACGCAAAAAAAAAAAAAAAACTCTTTCTCTTTCTTAACCAGAAGAGAACAATAGTTGTGGATGAATGCGGTGGCATTTTTACGAGGAAGTTTGCATATCAGATCTCACTCATACTTCCTCTTAGGTTGTGCTACCCAGTAGTCACTCACTCTACATCAGCTTATGCCGAACAAATGCATGTTTGTTTTGGAGCAGGCCATTATCTAATCAGTATACCCACTGGCTGCCAATGGATGTTGGCAGTATCACCATGTTCAGACATGTCTCTGTCTCCCTAAAACATGTGGGAAACTGCAATATAAGCCTTAATCAGAATTTACACCAGTACTTGCTTGTGCACTTCTGCAAACTCTAGAGTGTGTGTATATACTATATGTGCTGTATATGTATCTATTTGTGTGTGAGGGGTGCGTGTCAGCTATCAGTTTGTGTAGTACAGTATCTCTGTGGCCACAGACAGCAGTATGTGTGGGCAGAGAGGAAACACAACCATCCAGTCACTAGGTCTGCAGATACATTATCATTTACAAACGAGGAAGGACAGTCAGTGTCGGTGGTTACTGGTGGCATGTTGGAGGTGTGCTGATCACAAACCACAGTAAGAGCCTGCTGCCCTTTTCAGCTCACTGTGGCTGTTACTGTTTGTGCTATTCTTGCCTTCAATATCTAAAACTGATCTGCTGATTAAATAGCACAGAATCTGCACATGTTGATTTGATCTTTTTTTATCAGTAAACAATTGTAAACAGGATCACAGCAGTGAAACTAAACTACAAATCACAGAGATTCCTCTCAAGCTTTGACTCTTGTCTCCAGCACAGACACATATTAGCTGCTGAAGACCCAGGAAAGGGGAAGAGACCATGGTCAGCCATGCTACCAAGCAGGACCACAGCAACACGGTGCTGTGAGGCTATAGTGGAAATACATGTCATCGCAACTTGGCTGAGCGTGGCATGGTGAAAGCAAACCAACCTGGGAAACCGCTAATTTGGAATAATTCAAACATGTTTGTTTTATTTTGCATCATACACACAAACATATATTTCTTGGCTCATTCACAGCCCCAGGTTTTAGTTATGTTTTGTTGTCCCACCATCCACTATGACAAACTCTATAGTCATGGCTGTAGTTTCAACACTTTGCCTGAGCAATTGTTTTAAACCAATGAAAAAATGACTGTTAGAAGAAACTGATGTTTTTAACTATTAGAAAAGCCATTATAAGCTACAGCAGTGACAAATGATAGTGACTTCTCACCAACCAGTGTCACTTAATTGTTTATATGCCTCTTTAACAGTAGCCTTTGATATCCACAATTCAGCAAACAGTTTGTTTTGCTTGTTCAGGATTGCTGACAATCCAACAGTTAAAGTTATGACAAATAAGAGGCTATCTGAGGTGGTTTCACTGTTTTGCATGCACTCTCTGACATGCAAGTCAAATTTACTTTTGTGTAAACAGCATAATGGTTTGGTGTACAACTATGTTTAGGTGGATGTAAAAGCAACACTATATGAAACTTATTTGCAGTGTTCAAAAAGTATATTTAATCTCTGGTTCCATAACATACTTTATACACAGTGACCCACATACATCACACCACATGCATCTCTAGTGTTATTAACCTCAAAGCTAACAGAACACTGAGCCCATTGCCTGATCAAAGTAACAATTATCCTGGGAGTGAGGCCTTGTGGTCACATCTCAACAAGAAAGTAAAACTGCCACAGAAAGGCCATTAGCTTTGGCGGGATTCCAGCTGTGCGGAGGAGGTTGTCAGTGCTGCAAATTCCTCTGCAGCATCTGGAGGATTTAGTTGACATTCTCCATGCACCCAATGACAGACCAAGGGGCTCTGGGGAAGTGTCAAACAGTGGTTCACACAAACATTGAGAAAATCTGAGAACACTAATGTGTCTTTTACTATGCATAGTCCGCTTATCTGTTCATCATTTTGCAAACTGCTACCAGCGTGACATCTTTGTCAAGTGACAAAATGACACCCTGTAGCAAATTTTATCTATATGAACTGTGTCAGATAACTTTATTCTAAATATTTATATGGAACCAGTGTAATCTGATGAGTTGGCCTCACTGGTTGAAGGGAGTGTAAAGTGATTAATTTGTTTGAACATCTGGCACATCATCGCTTGCACTTACAAATTAAGTGAAACAACAAGCCAAGCTCAGCTACACAGCAGACAGAGGCTACAGAACATTGTCGAAAAGAGAAACCTTTTACCCCTGACTCCCTGTCACCAAATGTCACTGGACATTGTTTTCCTGTACTTTCTTCTTTCTGACTGTCAGTGAACTGTAGGGCAATGTTTTCAATGGGCAATGCTGCAGTGCTCACCTCACACAACACCTCACTTTAAAAGTTAGACTGTAAAACTTTTGTTGAACAGGGGTGTTGCAAGTGTCCAATTAGCTGCAGAATGCTAATGCTGAGGACACACTTCCTTTTCATTTCCACTGCCATGTTAACAGGTTTGAGCAGCAACACAGGTGCAACTCATGCTTAGTGGCTGTGGCACGTCATCGCCATGCACATGCAACACAGGCAGCGTGTCCCTGGCATAAGATGCTGTGTAACTCTAGCACAAGCAGAAAAAAATAACAAAGTCAGTGAACTGACTCAATAAGGTGAGTAAAATACCATAACCTACCTTAAAAGGTGGTTTTCACAAATTGTGGACTGTGCAACACAATCCATAAAACAAGCCATTTTTTCCAATGACAATGTACATTCTGAGTTTAATAATAATAATAGCAACAGTGGCAATGGCAATGGTCTGCTTAGTTCAACTGTCAATGACATTTGCTTACAGTAAGAACTCACTGTTGTTTTGTCTGAGTGATCAATTCTGAGATAAGAATAATTTTCACACAGCATTGATGGAGATGAGGGACATGAAAAAGAGGCAGAGGAGAATAATACTCAAGCTCATTTTTGATAAAAAAAATAAGACACTGCTGAAAAGTTTACATGAGCAAATAGGAAATAGGTTCACTCATCCAAATGCTTTTTTAGACTGTACTGTAGAAAAGCACTATACTCCTATGAGTAGTGTATGGAATGTCAAGAAATCTGCTGCATGTATCCAGTAGTGAGACACATGTTACACTAATCTTAGTGCCACAAGCTTTTCAATACCTTTTATGCAAATGTATTATTTGAGATCTCTACGAATCGCCTGCCAAATTGTTCCAGAAAATTAGAAAGAAAAGGTAAAACATATCTTCTAATGGAGAAAAACTGTGACACAGTGCATGCTCAGAAAATGACGAGTATAATTGTGACGAATATTTGATGGGTTCAGAATAGTGTGGAGAGTTTGCTGAAAACTTAATCCTAGCAAAGGTTTCAACTGGATTATAAGGTAAACAACTGTGTTTACTGAGCTGTTCCTGTTCCTCCCGTTCTTAACAGGACATTTTTATCACCACCATGAGACCTGTGTGCAGGAAGAGGATATACATGCACACACAAACACACACAGTACCACTGCACAGCTATTAGCCACTAACACCTCAATAAAGACACGCTTACTGTAACTGTCCACACAGTAGGGCGTGTTCTCAGAAATTCCCTGTGCAAATACTTTACACAAGAGTTTAAATATAGACACGCAGGAACAAAATTTAAATGTGTCGCCTCAAACAAACTAAATATTTGCACAAAACTGAGACAGCATCAACATAGTGCTGTTGTGTACAAAATCTGTATCCAAACACTTTACACCAGTTTCTGTCTCTGAGTAAGTTGCTTGCTTAAAATACAGACTTGGTCTTGCTTAGTTTCTGTCACTTAAAGGAACGTTCTCATGTGTGTATCCGATGATGCTTCACTCAGTGCATTGAAGGAATTTAAACCAAGGAATTATAATCTCACATGCTGTCATGCATACTTTTGTGTTCACTCCCACGCAACAGACACATTGTCACAACTTAAATGCAAACATGTGCTAACAGATATATGTGGTTACATGGACACGGATAAAACCAACTCCAACCAATTGCACCATCTGTCCTGCTGAGAAATTGGTCAAGAAGGTATGCAAACAGATGACAAAATGGTAACTGTGGAAAGGTCAGAGAGACATAGGGAAGGACCATCTGGTCCAATCAGAGCTGAGAGCTACCCAACTGTGATACTGGCCCTGAAACATAAAAAGACCATCTTTGCTCTGTGGGCCCTCGAAACATGAGGATCTGCACAACCATACCACAATCGCTTTCTATATTTGAGAACTCACTCATTCTATAACAATTTAGTATAAGCAAAAGCTGGATTTATATAGTTATATAATTGTAAGAGAATAAGACCTTAAAGCTGCTATGATCAACATTTCTATTAACAAAGAACAATGTGTACTGTGAAAGGGGTTGCCAGTAGTGATGAACTCACAGATAATTATCAACCTGACACAACTTTTGACCTCAGCTCTACAGAGCATTTTAAGGTCTCTCTGCTTACTGTCTTGGGCTCATCAGCCTGCAATTTTACAGTCTTGGTTCACTCTCATCACTCTCATCAGCACAGTTTCCAGAAGCAGCAAGCTGGTGTTTAATGCAACCAACCTCTAAAAACTCACTGTACACTTACTGTTCCAGCACAAAAATTCCAAATCAAAAAATAGATATTTCGCCCAGGTAGTTGGTGGACACCAAAAACAGAGCTATAGGAAAAATAAATATTTGACAGGTGGCCAGAAACAAGACTTGAAATGACTGTTAATGTTCCCTTGTGTCTATTGAATATGTAAACAAGCAAACATTTGTGTTCCCTCAAGTAGGAAAAAAAAAAATCAACATATGCAGGTTTTCAGGTTAAGGGTTATCTAAGGAAACACTATTTACTGAGTCATTTTAAGGCATTTAATTAAAAAAAAAAACAAATCAATTTCAGGAATCTGAATACCTTACATTTATTTATAAAAGTATAACACTTTTTTACTGAACTCAAATTTTAACTGAGATCGCGATTTGAACTAATGCGATTTGCAAACTGCAAAGACGGCAATTATTTTTACACCAGAATGTCAGTGGACAAGTTGTTACACTTTTTTTTTAGCTGCCTCACAGTTCACACACAGAGCACCGCAGGAGCAACAGAGCAACAGGCTGTAAACTTTACAACCAAATCTTAGTCTCCAGAGAGACTTGATGAAAATGGAGGGCAGAACGATAGCGTGATGTAGGCAGTGTGAGTCACTCCGATACCCTCCACCCCAATGTCAGGTGAGTTCTACCTGCTCAGTGCTGCATGCTAGTCGCGAGAAAGGACACATCTAAGGCGGAAACTACAGATGTTATGATAAGTTAAAACTGGCTGACAATGTCAGCAGGTCAGCAAGAGATAACTGAGTTGTGGCCAAGACACCAACTTTAAATCTGCAGTGTTTCCGCTATATACATTTTCTTGTGGCAGTCCACTGCGGGCAAATCATTGCCGCTGCTGTAATATTATAAAGTTGCAACATACCCAGTTGAACTGAGAAGGAGAGAGAGAGAGAAGAGAAGATGAGAGAAACTGTTAGAATGAAGTTGCTAACATTAACTTAGATTTCCTCCAGATGCTGTGTTCAGCCCTAGTGGCATGTGGGCCATTATTCTTATGTAAAAATAAGCCAATCAAACATTTGTGTTTGGGCAGTAAAAACTACAAAAAAGACAATTCGTAAGCATTGCTTTAATTTATCTATAAACTATATACAGGTGAGGGAACATCACAATGGTGCTGAATCACTCTGAGCATAAGTATACTTGCATATCTGAAGTAGTAAACATTCTTGTGGTGTTGATTACTGCTTTGGATGCATATTGAACTGAAAATGGTTCAGATTGAATAGGATGAATGTATCATTACACCTCAACTATTATAACTATAATAAAAAAGGGATTAATTTAGTTTACATTTAACTGATAACAAACATAATCTGCTGGTACCATCGTGTTTTGTTCACTTTCATCTTAATAATCCCTTAATATGTGTGTTGCCATGGTGCAGGTATGTTTGGTTCACTGCCAGTAACTGGGCCACTGGCTGAACACCTCAATGCACTTCACATGAAGACTCACCAAGAGGACATTTCTTGACCATATCATAAAACTGGCCAGCTATAAAATGAGCAATTTATAGGTGCAGTAGCAGGAGTAAAGTGATCAATCTAATACCTCTGGACAAATATTGCCCCTAAAGTGCTTGTGTACTGTTATCAGTTCCAGTGGGAGTATGGTGATGGCAAAGTAGACAGTGACACTGGGCTCCTACTCCCCAACTTAATTCACAAACACTTCTGTCCCTCTGTAAATCTGAGTGGGGGAATGATTAACAATTTACATTAGGACATCTGGTGTGTACATCAGGTACTATGAGCCATCCACAAAACACATTTTCACGTTTTATATACTGCTTACCATTTGTTAGCATCTAAAATGCAAACAGCTATAAATCTAGGCATACATACATTAAGTGTTTAACGCTGTTTTGACTTCATAAATGGGCAGTTGATTTCAGGACGCTACTAAAGAATATCAAACACCAAGCAAGCTAAACAGAAATTCTAAAGAGACATTCGACTTAAATTTGTCAGAATTAATGTTGGTCTGTGGCGAATGAGCAGGCAATGGTCTGCTAACACATCAGTCGTCTAGTGGTATCAATTAATGCAGCTTCAAGTGCTATATTTTCCATTCAAAAGAAGAATAGATCCAACATCCCCGTATTATGTCTACTTACTGAAAGGAACTCTTTTTAAATGCACACACACAAAACAAAATCCCTAACCAAATGGTACAGTGGACTGTAATTAAGCCGCAAAGTAAAGAACATGCTTCCCTAAGGATTTCTGTGACTGGAGATAAAAGGCACAAGTGAAGTCTTTTCAAACCAGTTTGCTGATATGTGGACAGCTTGTCATGCGGGGAATATGTGCAATAAAGGATTATAACAATGCAGAAAGACTGTGGGAAGATGTACATGATAAGCCTGCAAGTGTACTTAAAATTGTTAAAGGGGGGGTATATTGCTGTGAGCAGATGGAGATGCATAAGTGGGCCAGACAGTGGGCATATATATATGTGTGTGTGTGTGTGTGTGTGTGTGTGCATGTGTGTGCATGTGTGTGTGTATTCCAGGAACTGCAGGCTATGCCATGCTGAGCTGTGCTGTGCTGAGACGAATTAGGTCAGGGCAGGGCTGAAGGGCTGAGGGAGCCATAAGCAGGGATGGATTTTCAGGATTGGGTTGGACTTGGAAATGGTCAGACTTGGAGTCAGACTTGGAGATAGTTCCAAGTTGTCATTTTGCAAAAGAAGGGTTAAACTCAGGCGAGTGTCAGAGTAATTGTGTATTCAGTCTCGGAATGAACTGGTAGCTCTCTTGATTGTTATTTCTGGAATGTGTCTTCTTATGCTTGATAACTTAAAGGTGACCAGCAGGGTATCTGCGCACTTTCTGAGCACAAAGAATGTCTGTGCACTTAATCAAAAAGAGGAGGGAGAAGACATGAGAAGACAGATGAAGAGAAAGAGAGAAAGTAGCGTGCCATAAGCCTTACTCATAACTCCTGTATAGACTTATCAGTGGCTGAGACAGAATTACCAGGGCAGACACAGTGACATGTTGTTCTGTGCTTTGAGGTCCAAGAGGAGCAGGCCGCTGTGTGCCTCCTCCCCTTCAATGAGGGGAAGTCTTAGCTCTACCTCATCCTACAGTTTAGACACAATAAAACCTTATAGCAAAAGAAAAGCTACGAAAAGCAAAGCCAAGAACTGTGGAAAGGCCATTGCAGTGGTATATATGTGGGAGATCACTGAAGAGAAACAGAGACATGATTAGGGCAAGATGAAGACAACTGAGATTATAATAAGAGATATCACAGGAATACAATGGGATGAATATGATTAAGTATTAAATGATAGGGAGGGAGGGAGAGTTGGGACAGAGACAGAAAAAGAGAGGCACAGAGCGAGAGACAGATGAAAAATAGATGAAGTGGGACAGCTCTCATGCTGGGAGACTCATCTGCTCCATAAAGGTGGCTGTTTCCTTTTGTCTGAACTACTTTGTTAATCATCATTCTGAATTCATTTGATTCTGACTCAGCATACAAACACTGAATAATGAAGAAGGACACAAAAATAGTACCCCCAGAAAAAAAACAAAAAAAGTCAGTCTGTGCTGAATTTCCCTAAAATCCCATTTCTTGGTTCCTCACTGTGTCTACACCTCAACTAAATTTCAGAAGTGCTTGCTGACATTAAAGCGTGGTGACAGAGGGATGGGTGGTCACAGGCTCGCTATCTGGAGATCAGGAAGGTAGACAGCAAAGTAACCAAGCAAATTCAGAGGCTTCTAAAGTAATGTAGTTTATCTTATTGGTATCATGCAAAAAAGACACAGTAATTGCTTAAATGTAACTAAAAATAATAATAGCAACATCATGCATTTTGTTTTTTGAATGACTGTTTCTTTGAATACATTTTGTCCATAATAGAATAGAATAGAATAGTTTTATTGATCCTTGACAGGAAATTGTTTAGTTACAGCAGCAGCACACCGAAAACACTAAATTAAATTAAATTAAGGGACTAGTAAAACAAGAAGAAAAAAAACAAGAGCCATACAAGATACAAGATATTGCACCTATGACAAGAGCCATGCAGATACTGCACATGTGAACAAATATTGCACCTTAATAAAAAGGATAACTTCTAAGTTCAGTCAATAATCAATTTATATTAACAATTTAAATCTGTTTGAGTTTAAACTAAAACCTAAAAACCTGTCTTACTGAATGTGACCTATAGCTAAAAATGAAAAACTTTGTTCTGGCAGGCAAAAAGTTCTTCTGCTTTTGACATGCAGCAGAATTTGTGCTCATCTCCTCCACTGACTCCAGACACTTGGAAATGGTACAATATACTGGTTTTGATGAAGTAAAATGTAAAATGAGAGAGGTTAGATAGTCCCCAGCTGCACTGGATAAATAATTCTTCATGTCATAATTTAATTTAGTGCATTTAACACTAAGGCATAGAGTCACAGCCTCACACAGCCTATAGTCCTTCACAATGCATCTGCAAGTATGAGTGCACATGCTAACACTTACACGCAACACAACACGCTGACACACACAAACACACACATACACCCCAGTGAGTGTGGAGTTATTGAACCTTTCCACTCAGAAGCAGAGAGCCCTCAGAGAGAGTGGCAAATCAGTGTTAAAGCCTGTGTAATGTAGCCGTGAGGCACGGGTATGAGGGAACAAGTGGAGCAAAAGGTTTCCTCTTTTGACTACCAGATTGTGCCTGAGCCCAGGCTATAATTTCTGTATCATAAACTAACAAAAATCTGAGTTGATTCTGGGTCTAAGGTTTGACCTGTCAGCAGGTTTGACAGATTTAAAGCACCTGCAAGAAAAAACATTCAGAGCTTCAGCATAGTTGTCCAACGAAAACATCAAGCGCTAGAACCTTCAGTATTTCATCTTTGTGGTCTTTAATCCAATGAAATGGATAAACAGGCAACAAGGAAGATAAGGTCACTCTGAAGTCATGATACGCAAAAAAAAGAAAGAAAGAAAGCCTGAGAAAAGTTTGAATGAGAGATCTTCAGTCTGTCAGATCAAAAATAACAGCCGAGAGGGCGAGAGGGCTCCTTCCTTTGGAGGAAGATGTGTGACCAGTGGGTGCTAAGTGTTCATTCAGAGAGGTGGAGAGAGAGAGAGAGGGAGAGAGAGATGGGGACACTGGAGGCAAAGGTAATAAAAAAGACTTAACACAGAGATGGACAACAACTTGCCGTCAGTTACAAATGTACTTTATGTGCTCTTGAAAATACCAAAACAAGTTTTGTTGTTATGTACCCTTCCACTCTCTCTCTGTCTCTCCCTCACCCACACGTACACACACAGTTCTTCGACAATCAATTGTGGCCAATGGCTGATCATACGACCAGAGAGGGCACAGGGCACTGGGTCACTTCGACATGAGTGACAGAGACAGGCAGGTCCAATCCATTAGCCCTAATGATTTTAAAAGATTACGCCACGCTCGCCTATTCTTTCCCTTGTTGCTCCATCCCCTTTGTGTTTTGCAATGTATTCTGGGCTGAAAATGCAAAGAATTTCCCCTTACTGCTCGCGGCATGTGAACATGTGCAACCATTTAAATGTCAGAAGAAGGCAACATGGCCCATTTGTGCAGTTTGTCATTGAGAGATAGAGATCTTGAAACCAGCGGCTGAGTGTGGGAAAAAAAAGGAAAAAGACAGAGCTGTTTCCAGGCATTTAACATAAAATATCAACATCTAAACAGCAGAAACATGGAGAAAAAACTGTGACAATGCAGTGAGGACCATGGATGGATGGACCTGTGAGATGGTAGTTGTTCGAAATGGAAAGAAAAGTAGTACAGGACATATAATAACAGGACAGAGTGGACGCTAAAAATAGTTGGTGTTGTCATATAACAGAGTTACAGCATTTAAACAGGAAATATCAATATCGACTTTCCAAATATGTGACCTGTGAGGCTGTAACCACCAGGGTTTGAGTGATGGCATACTGAACAACATACGTTGGACAGTGCAGGGTAAGTCGATATTTGAAATAAAGCCAGGGGAAGCACCAGGGAAGCCAAGGGAGTCCAAATTTTACAAGCAAAAAGATCTGGACGAGTGGGTTTGTACGTGTATGTGTGTGTGTATGCATGACATGGCATTAAAAAGGGTTTATTTAGAGCCCTTCTTGAAATGATTAAGAGCAGATTGCTGTTTGACTGTACACTATGTCTTTTTGAACCCTGAAGGGGAGCAATAGTTCAGTCTTACACTTAGTTGTGTGTCCTTAGTTTACCTGCATAATGAAGGCTTTAATTTCAGCTGAAAATCAAAGGGCAGCAGGACACGCTGGGATCCCCCGTTCCACAGCGAACACAGTGTGAAGCCAGGAAACAGTTACAGAGCAGGTGACAGGCACAGGGAGCCAAAATGTAGCTGGATTTCTGACAGTAGCGATATGGTTTTGGGCTGGGTTGGACAAAGACACAAACACAAAGAAAAAGAGAAAGAAAGAGACAGAGGGGGGTGGGGGGTTGGATTAACATAAGTAACAGAAATGAGAAAAGAAGCAAGGCGAGAGAGGATTTGAGTTGATTGCAGTGAAAGTGCTGTTGCCTGTTTGTGCATTATTAATCCCCGTCTGGTTTAATTACAAAAACATGTGGCTGCAGCTGGGGATACGCAGTACAAACCCCCACATGCCACCGGTATGCAACTTAGAACACCAGTATCACTGATACTTCTGTTACTTAAGACAGAAATCATCAAATGTAAAAACTATTTGTTTGTGATGGTGTATTTTCCATGTGTTAACATGCACTGAAAACATTGTTATTACATCTAAATGTAGAAACAAGATAACAGATCTCATACTTTGTTTGTGAAGGACAGGTGTGTTGATTTGGCTCTGTTTTTCAGTGTACTGTACATTATTTTGTATTTAATCAATTACTTTTTTGCATTAGTTCAAGACAGGCTTCTATATTTAAGACATGATGAAAATTTGAAGGCATCTACACTTCATGGTCAAAATATCACGAGGGAGGCTTCATAAACATGAGCGCATTTACATAGAAATGTGCATACATGTGTCTTATTTTTCTTACAGTGTTTTCCTGTAAGAAAAAAAAAGAGAGCGAGTTTATCTCTTGCACAATGCACACATATGCACCCGGTGGTGGATTATTAATAGCAAATCAAAAACTTTGTTTCCATAGTGACTGTTTGAGTCCATTATGGAAAGTGTCTCCTGTTGTTACCAAGACAACAATCCAGCAATGGCAAAATGAATGTGGCACACAGCTGAGTGATGCGGTGAGCTGGTGATCTCTCCATAAACAAGCTCAGCACCAAACCGGGGGCAGGTGGAAAACTGGAGGGATGACAGTGACAGGGTTGAAAAGATAGGAGAGTATTTTTATATATGCTCCTATATCAGATGTTCTTATACACTTATTCAACTTTAATCTGGTGTGATATTCCTGTATTTACCTATGCATAATACTCCACTTTTGTTTATGTATGTAGGGTGCAACAAAAAAAGACATTTCAGGAACCAATTTTTAATGTGGAGGCAATATTTAGATTGCTTAGAATTTAGCATTATGAGTCACCCTTAGTACCTTCTTTTAACTGTCAACTATTACTTTTTGTAATGCTGTTTGTCTGTGTTAGGTATATGCTGTCCACAGATTTTAAGTCTGATCCCCTTAAAACTGAAGTAACTGTGCATTTTTGAACTCTTTTGAACAATTTTGCCACAGATTATCTGGCATTTGTAACTCATTTGTTTGGGTGGGACTTTGCCTTTATTACACAGTTTAGAGTAAAGATAAATACAGGAAAATTTGTAAGTGGCCATTTAGCTGCCACAACTGACTTGACTCTAGCAATGTTTGTGATTAAGACTGTGATAAAAGTCCTTTTCATTAGGTCCTCGCAATATTTTTTTCCACCCTCTGCATCAGTAAGTGAAGAGGCAAAGAAAGGTTTCATAAGACCACAAAACAAGCTTAGGTTTCACCTTGGATCCACTTAGTGTTCACACATCTTAATCCTAGACTAACAAGGATGTGGGTGTATGTAAAAGGTGCTTCAAGTAAGACACCTTGGATAAACATCCTGCCTTATGACACTCTCCATCTATGATTAAGAATCATAAGACAAAGAGTAGTAGGATTAAAAGTGATATTTAACTGCTGTGCACACTGAGAGCAATTTGTTCTTTGAGAACAAAGTAGGATCCAAATTGCTATTGATCCAAAAGCTGGGTAGATGTTTCATTGCGGGATGGATAGCAGGACCATTTAGACAGGAGGACCAAGTCAACCCCAGGAGGAACTCAGGAGGATAGAAGCGGTCCTGCCTTGTTGATGGAATATGCTCTGAGTGCCAAATTGCATTTGGATTTAGACAAGTGTACTATATAGCTATCAGAGTGGTGTTCCCACTCACTTGCATAAATACAGCATAGACTGCCATATAAGCCAGGCATGGGAGATGCAGGGAATGAGTTAAGGTTCTACAGATGACAAGCAATAGGCATGCCACCATGCTTTCCAAAAACCAAGCATGACCATTTTGAGACAAATGGAAAACACACACACACACGCTCACACACATACAATGTCCTCAAAACATAAGAGGTTTAAGAGAGATTCCAAAGTATCAAGAAAAGCAGAGCAGCAAATAAGGAGACACAGCACAAAGACACAGCCAACTGAACTCAGGGCAAAATACCCAGACAGTACTCTGCAGTAACGCTCTTCTCAGAAATGGGATTTAACCTGCTAATGTCCTGCAAGGAGGCAAACACTATCTTACATGGTCACCGCCATCCACATTTTTCACTTTAGAGCCAGGTGAAGGCTGAAAGCCTTTGACTGAAATGAATTACTCCACAACAGACCTAAACAGGAGTGACTTGAGCAGCACTCGTCCCAGCATGCACCTAAGACTGGAAACAATGACCAGTGCCCCTTAACTGAGCTACTTCCCAACATGCTGACAGAGGTGTGCATTAAGACTAACACAGCAAAAACAAATTCTTGCCCTCAAAACAAAAATAAAACTCATGCCTCACAGTGAAAAACCAGCCATTCCCCCTTGTCCAATTTCTCCCTACTCACCACACATTAGCACACAGTGAAAGACAGAGTGGCTGCAGTTGAAGATTGGAACTAATGCCAAAAGAAGTCAAAAACTCCCACTAAAGGTGTTGGAAATAAGGAACAGTGAAGACAGGATAACAGATTTCTTAGGTCATGCTTTCCACTTAGCAGCAACATCAGTCAGGTTTAGTATTGTAAAACGTGTTTCACAGTGACACAATTCTTCTGGCCAGAGCAGCTTTATAAATTTTATTGTTACTTTGTTAGGTCTAGTTAATTGTGTCATTGTCCTTTGAGAGATCCTTGAGAGTTACCAGTTCATTAAGTAGAATCTAATATAAGCCAAAACAGCAGCACAGCAATAACTCTTATCTTTGTCGAGTGTATCATGTTCAGTTTTCGTTGACACAGTGTCAGAGGTGTTGACTCAACTCCATGGTAATTTATGAGGCTGTATATTTAGTGGTGCTGCTTCGCTGTGAACTGCATTTCCTTAACAGGCATTTCTAATGTTCCATCTACACGCAGGGAGCAGAATATCAGCCCGTAATGTAATGCTTTGTGACTGGTTTGTTGACAATGTATCAGAGGTAAATCAACACAGTGTCAATGAAAGTGAGCATTATAAGATTCACAGAGGTATATTGTAGTGCTATTTTATTGCTGAAAATTTACCACAGGATTATTGTATCAAATTACATGAGACTCCATACACTGACTGCTCCCAAATAATCCTGTTCCTTTGATGTCCTTCTGATTACTCAGAGAAATGGTGTTTGGAGTATTGCCCAAAGAAAAATGTCACAAGATGTGCAGTGGTGCTCAGGACAAATCCTGCAGACACCTCCTGCACCCAAAACGATTTCACTGGATGAATGTGGAATCTGAAGGAAACAGTTTTAATAAAGTCTTTGTGTGTTTTAACTAAAGCACAAAAATAGCTGTTTGTGGTAAGAGGTGGTCTGAGAAAAAAATGGTCAGACCATAAATATACGTCCAACCGCAGCATCTATACAAATACACCAGAACCTTGTCAAGAGACAAGACAGTAATAAATTCATGACCCATCACTCCTTGCCAAACTGAGATATACAGTCATTTACTGTAGCAGCAATAATTATCCACCCAAATACTTGCATAATGATGTAAAAGATTCACTTCCATACAAAAGCACTGGGATCTGGGAAACAAAACAAATGCAAATTTTCCATCTTTTGTCCATCTGAGAGGACATCTGACAAATACGAATGAAATGCATCATTAAATATGTAAAAAACGCACACCCTTTATTCAAATCGTGGCAGTGTTTCCCAGAGTGTGAAAAAGCCATCATGCAAAACTGAAACACAAAGGTTTTTTTTTTTGCCGCTGGCACTGACACACTTACGTTCCCAAGATCTCTTTGAAGTCATAGTTCTCCTTCACATCTGTGGTCTTCTTTTTCCAGGCATGGCAATCGTCACCCAGTGGCATCTTCTTGTTGTTACGACCAGAAACAATACTAGTGGAAAAAGGGGATAAGGAGGAAATGCTCATTAACAACACTATAACAACCTCCACCCCCTTACCTGCAGTAATTAGAATCCCACAATTATAATACTCACTTTTCTTTAAGTTGATTGTTTTAATGTGAATATATATATTTTCTTATGGATTACTGAGATTAGTGTTTGTCACTTGTCACTTGTGTTGACACATCAATATTATGCAATACACAGTGCCAGTTGGGAAATACTGTAGCCCAAAAAACATCCATCTATTAACATTGTAAGCAAGGTAGGTATATTCATACAGCATATTTATTGGTAATTCAAAGTACTTTAACATAACCATGTGTAATAACTGCTAGTTAGTGGCCAGTATCATTGCTGTGTGAGGCCATTATTATGTTGTTCTTGTGTATAGGATTGCAGCAAGAGAACCTGACTAAATGTCGCATCCAATCAAATTAAGATTTTCAGTTTCAAAAGGATTGTATTTCACACTTTCAGGCGAGGAATCATCCCAAACTTGCCAGTTACAGTATTACAGTTTGTCAGAAAGTCACCACTATTGACAAACTGAGAGTTGCAACAACTCCGTGTCTCTAAAGTGACTAAAGAATGTGGTAAACCCTGCTTCCTCTCAAATATCATTTTCACACACAAAACATATCATATTACACAGCATATTCAACATCAGTCTCAGCCTGCGTATGTCATTTAAAGTGGTTGCTGCTATGGCGTGGATTGAACACAGCAGATATTGCAGAGGATCTGCTCTAAATGTAAGAGATTTCATTCCTGTAGTTGAACTTGTTATGAAGTTATGTATCTTTATAATCAACAAGGGTGGTATTTATGGTGGAGAGGGCTAAAAGTCATGGCCAGTAACAACTAGGTTAATAAGTAAACTACAGTCTCACCCTCTAGAAGTATATGAGTTCAACTGTACAGTGCTCAGTGTCAGAGCTGCGTAAAGCCCTGGTTGTGAACAGTTTGCTCTGGGTCCAGATCACGTAACTCAGGATGACAAATTCCTGAGAAAAGTTTTCTCTGTTGCTTACTTTGTTGCAGCAGTGATATTGATGACTCAAACTTTAAGATGAGCTTCTGTTTGAAGAAGCACATTGTTGAACAGAGCCAAAACAAAGCTTAATACTCAAGTTTAAGTGAGGTGTTACAAATTAGCTTTGTAATCAGATATGCCAAAGTATAAAGTATAAATACATGGCTAACCTG
This sequence comes from Lates calcarifer, assembly GCF_001640805.2. Classification (NCBI taxonomy): domain Eukaryota; kingdom Metazoa; phylum Chordata; class Actinopteri; family Centropomidae; genus Lates; species Lates calcarifer. The sequence goes on along the minus strand of NC_066844.1, from coordinate 19,342,335 downwards.
TGTTATAAAACAGTACAAACAATGTTAATTCTTTGGTTGCTTCCTGTTCACCTTTGTGTCACTTGTTCAAATCTCTCAAGAGAAGTTAACATCCAGATGTTTGTCCTCACCATACTCTCAAGAGTGGTAGTGATCATAGAGGACCCTGCTGTCACAGCTATCATCATTCTAAACCCAGAAAGTGCCTATAACTCAAGACCACGAAGACTAAAATAGCCCTGTTCATATCAGCATGCCTCACTCCTCCTCTGTTCCTGCTGCCTGCCTGGCAACTTCACAGTCTGTCTATAGGAGATGATGTAACATATTGTTATACTGACTGTACAAGTGCTGTTTTATTAAAGGTGATATAATAGCACACTTAATCGTCTCCCAGTTAGTTCACAGTCAGCTCATTTAAATGCTTAACTGTGTGCATGTGTGGCATTAAGCGATAGACACTGCAGTTATATCAGAATAGATGTTAATTGGATATGGCTTCTTCAGGCTGCACTGAGGTGCATACATGCACAAGCCAGCATAGATTCACAGACCGTTCTTCACATGTGCCATGTCTCTCACACACACACAGTAGTGGCCCCGTTGCTGCCTTCACTAATGTCAGAAGTCGGCTTTATATGAGTTGTCATGGAAACCCAAAGGAACTGCTATGGTATCTGAGAAACTAAATTGCTTTAGTGTCTAATGGTAGGTGGCAGCTAAGGTGGAAATCATTCTGGTCACTTCAATGGCTGGCTGCAGTATATTTAGTTTTTTTTTTTTTTAAACTGCACAAAAAGATCAGAGGACTACAGTGAAAAAAATGACATAATGTGATCAGGTATAAACTACATACAGTACAATTCATTAGCTATGCTTCCAGATGACCATTGAACAGGCACTGCCTGATTTTAAAAGCCATATCAGTTCACACACAGTGTATATTAGTGGTAGTACTTTGACCATTCATGATTGAAGGTACAACTTGTTTGCATCTGATATAAACTTACAGAACAATGTAACCAGAAGCACTGGGAACAAAGCTCACTGTTAACAGTTAAATGCATATATGAGTCATTCTCTAGTACATAATTTCCTCTGTTTTGAATGCCATTTAAAGCATTTGATGTAAAAGGAAGTATCTCTGAATTATGAAAAAAGTCTATGCAAAATAATATGCTTAGAGGAAGTAGTAAGAGGAAGTCCAGTCAAATGTAAAGGCTTTTTCCATCCTGTGGCCACTGAGTCTAATAACTACAGTAGGGGACAAACAAACAATACATCGTAGGCTGTAACTCTATTCCTGAGAACATCTTCAACTTGACACCAGTCTCTTTCTGTGGAAATTGAGGATCCATTACCAGGCATGATTTTTTTTTCCTCCAGTGTTTTCATTGAAAAATGATCTGGAGTAGGTCAGGGAGTACTAATCAATGTCTGAACAGATAGAAAACTACACAACCATTTCTGTGTAATGAAAAGGGTGATTTTTGTATGCTCTGGCATGTTGGGACTCTTTCTATTGTCTGGTTGTTAGGTGAGGTTGGCCGACTGCTTTGCTGGTCGATACGGAATTACTTCATAATCATTTACTAAGAAAATAATGCTAATCATTTGTTGTTTTTAGCCTCTTTATTCTGAGGATTTGCTTGATTTTCTCTATTTCACATTGATTAAACACAAAAATAGCAGATGTGGCTCAGGTGGTAGAGGCAGTTTGTCCACTGATCGCATGGTTGGTGGTTCAATCCTCAGCTCTTCCTGTCTGTTTGTCCTTAAGCAAGACACTGAACCTCAAGTTGCCTCACTTGTAAGTCACTTTGGATAAAAGCATCTGTCAAATGAGTAAATGGTCAGAAAAGGCAATTTCGGCAATTACTTTAGGCTCTAATAAACTGTGAAGGAGCTATGTTATTATTTTTGGCATTTTACAGGTTAAATTATTAATTGATGTGTTGAAAAGATGTATCAACATGGATAAATCAAGAATAAAAATAACAGGTGCAGCTCTAAACTTATTTCCACAATCTGATGAGCATTATTTCAGCAGGATGTCACAGTTGTTGTGTTTAAGGAGTTTATTTAGGCTAAAAATAACCGCAACAGCACAAGACTGTTTTAAGGAAACCAAGGCTGGAGAAAACACCTTTTACATACTGCTTGTTTGTAGCATCTCACCTTGCTCATATGGAGATTCATGGAGATTCATGTTAATTCATGCACTGAGAATAGGTGATACTGAACATCAAAGTCATCTAAACATCAAAGTCATTTAAAATCTATGAATTCATCAGCCCTTGCTTTGTCACCAGTCGTGTTCATTTTAGAAATCTACAGGTAGCAACTCTACACCCAGGAAATACCAACATGCACCTAAATCTAAATCTCCTTCATAACACTTGGATTTCACTTCAGTGGCACAAACAACTGGATATGGTTTTAGGCAACTCCACATCACATCTGGAACAACACATTTCAAGCCACTAGCGCTTGAAGGACATTCTCAAAGTTGAGCAAGGAGGCCTGTTTTTCAAACAGGCGAATGCTATAAACAGCAGTATAAAGTTCAAGTTTAAGACACGCAGGAACAGATAGGGGCAAGTTTTTAAAAATGTGGAAGAGTAGAGGAGAGTCGCATGCATGCAGGTATTGGATGAGCATGTAGAAGGCCAAAAACAGCCTGTCCATGTCCACTGATGACATGACTTTTGGCCAGTGGGTGAAGATCAAGCTGCTCAGAATCCAAGAAGCAACAGGACTGAAAAGGCTTGAGATTGGGGGGAGCAGGGTGTGGGGTGGGGGTACACAATACCATAACCACATTCCCTTAGTACTATGTGACATGCAGCATTCACCCTTGTTTAAGGTATACACAGAGAGAGTCGCTGTACTCACTGGTTTCCCATTCCTGTGATATGCAGTGGACAGAAGAAACACACACACACACACACACATATACACACGACCACAATTAAACATGACAAAATGACAGGTAGCTGTGGTTTTGTGAGCGTGAAATTTAGTGCAATGGTGTTAAAACTTTTGGCAACACTTGCAAACACGCACAGAGAATCAAACATACAAACAGACAAACTTCTGCAGCTGATGTTAAAAAGAAGATGTCTAAATATTTAATTAAAACTTGAGCTCTTGAACACATCTCTGGACAAATCCACTTGTTTTCTCTAAAGTGTGTAGCTCGTGTCTATGTTCAAGCGTTAATAACAAATTAACACACTCACAAGTTGTTTCTCTTTCGTCTTTAAACACTGACAAATATTGATTTTGGCCTGCCCTTACTTACATCTGTTATTGTCTCTTGTCTGGAAATCTGGGGTTTCTCAGGAATCCGTAGACAAGCAGAGATATGCACATCAAAACCGGGATGAGATGCAAAACAAAATTCCATTCACATCTTTAGCGCAACAAATAAAAATGATTCATACGATCAAATGGTTTGAACTGACAAAGATCCCTGGGCTCCACAGTGGTGGGCAAGTTTTTTTTCCCACGAGCCAAGTGCAGTGTGTTTAAAAGCACAATCACACAGAGAGCAGAGCAGAGGCAGATTGTGATTCACTGTTTATCTACTTCTTACATCTGTCAACATTAACTATAATAGGAGTCAGAAAACTATCCAACTTATCTCCACCATCGCTCCCTTACCAGATGTCAAATGCCTTGCCAAACTGCGTGTCCCCCACCCCACCACCCCCAACCTCCTCTATTAGTCAACCTCATGCACCCACTGGCTGACTGGCAAACAGAGAGATTTACTGACAGCAGTCCAATTGGTCAGCTGCTGTCAATGACGCACACAAATCTCCTCTCAAAGTGAGCTTATTAATTGATAAGCAGACTTCTCCTTAAAAAAGATCCCATAGGTGTGAGAGAGAGAGAGAGAGAGAGAGAGAGAGAGAGAGAGAGAGAGAGAGGGAGGGAGGGGAGGGAGAGAGAGAGAGAAAGAGGGAAATAGACAGAGCAACATAAAGAGAAGGGGAAATGAGAAATGAGGGAAAGGATAAAAACTAAAAATACTTTTAAGGCACTTCACGCACAGTGAAAGCAGTGGAAAAATACACATCATGTCATGTTTACTGAGAAAACCTTTGCACCATTTCTGCTTAAAATATGGACAATAACACTGCCAGGGCTCTCTCAAGATAATCTGGAGTTATTTGGAGATGGTCAGACCATACTGCATAAGCTTGTCTTAATCTACAGTAATTCAGAGGTCAGTCTGGTTGTGTCGGTCTGCATGGAGAAAAGACAAGTAAGCTATGACTTCAGTCAGTAATATACAGTATACCATGATAGTATCTGATCTTCGAAACTGCAGTTTCAGTTACACAGAGGTCCCTTCTATGTGAATGAAAGTGCATCTGCAAACCTGACTAACGGCTGCTGCTGCTAACTTCAGCAGCTCCCTCCTCCAGTAACGCTAAAACGAGTTATAGTTTTAAAGTCATTACAAACGTTTCTCGGGCTAACGTTACAACGCAAAGGGTCCTCATGTAAAAGAATGAAAAGTCAATGCAAAGCGCCGGTAAACGATAGCTAACGCTAGTCACTGATGAATGTTGCTTGAAAAACGAGCTGTCAAAACCCGGCTGGCACGAAAACGCGCTCCAACATCTCTCTGGCCTTTGAGGAAGAGTCAGACATTAAAGTTTGTGTCATGACAGCCTAGCAGAGGCCGCTCCTACCTGAAATGTAGCGGTCAGTGAAGTCCCGTAGCCGAGGTCCAGCGTCCGTCCGTTTGTGTCTCTCTCCACCACAAAGCTTTCTCACACTGAATCTGTACTTGGCAGCCTCACCAGCAGCGCTTCTCCTGACGTCACCTCAGGCAGGACGGCTAACGGACCAATCAACGCCCGAGCTATGGCGCACAGGTAAACAGTTCTACTACGCTATTGGTCAGACTCTCCTCATCCGTAACTCCCCCTGTGCTGTACTTATAGAATGAAAGCCTTGGAGGTGAGCTGGTGTCAGTGTGCAGCTTTGACAGTGGGTACAGTAAATAACCCCCTGCTGAAAACGAAACCAGTCTCGTTGTTACTACAGCGCTTTTAAACACATCAGCAGTGGTGACTTTATTTATCTAATGACAGTATTTATATTTCATAGCCCGAATGATGGTGTAGGTCTTGCAGTGGTTGCATTGTCTCCCCAACTCTGGACTACATCACAAAGCAAGAGATACGGTTTTACAAACTTTCTTTTGATCCCGAGTGAGGGTTTTTTTTACTTCCTTCTTCCTCAGTAGCAGGTACTCTTTAAGGCCCGTTCATTCAGTTATAGTGTTTTTTTTTATCCTGTGTCATGCTTTATGCCTGTGTTGATCCAATTTATTCTTATTCACTTAGACTATTTGATGTAATTTATTGTTATTTTATTTCATTTTTGATGTCCATACTCCATGTTCTATTGAATCTGTGTTAGCTATTAGTGATTTTTATTGTGTATATTGTGTGGATAAGTGTGTTATGTGTATATTGTTTAAGAACAAAATAAAACCAAACCCAGAGCCAAAGACCACAAGCCACAGTAAAGGCCACACAGCTGACATCTTCATGTCCATTCATCTTACCAGGTGCATATCACTCAGTGATTTTTCCCTCAGTGTGTCAACTTGTGGTTGTCTAGTGCTCCATCTAGTGGATTACATGACCCCAAACCAATTCATGGCCAGTGTATTCATCGGGCACAATAAGCTATGTGGAAAAAGGTAGCTGTCCTCCACTGACAAAAAGTTGCCTATATCCTTTATGAGATTAAAACATTAAACAGTTGTTCTTCTTGTTAGATCTTGTGGATAGATCTGTTTGTTTGTGGTACTAAAAGCGATGTTTGTAGTGACCACTTGCTATTTTTTCCTCATGTTCATGTACTGAAAAGTTTGGAGTCTCTTCATGGTGAACGTTACTGACATGTCATTAAGTTATTTCAGATGATTTATATCAGTGAAGATTTCATCTAAGTGCCGCGTTTTTAGGCATATTTGAAATTATTAATTACACGTGTTGTTATTATTACAACCAGGGCTCCACCTTTTAATAACATGCAATATTCTGTCATTACGATTCCCGGTAAGCAAAGGTAGATTCCAGTTATTGTAAGTTCTACCTTTGTAAAACTAAAGAATTTCCCAAGTAAAAGCAGAGCATTTCTATAGGATTCAATTAAGCATTGATAAAGTGACACACCCACAGTAAATATGATTTCTTGTGATGTTTGGAAAGGTGAACGGTCTACTTTAGTCGTCAACTAGTCATTCAAGTCTAACCAGAAGCTTAATTACTGATTAAAGAGCGAAAGTAATGGTCTCTTTATGAAACTGCTTCAAAATGTCCATGTAATAAAGATGTCTAGATGTGGACGCTGGGTGGCGCTGTGCTGTAAACGCAGCTGTGTTTAGGTCCAGCTGGACCCTCTCATCATCATCGTCGACAGTGAGCCGCCAGTTGCCTAGTGACGAAAAACTATCGACTGCTTCTGATTTCCTGCGTTTTCAAAATCTCATCGCTGCTACTCAGCTAGCGCCAAGTTTTCTGAACATTTTTCGTATGTTTACCTCGTCTTTGCAGCTGAAGTATGAGACGAAATAACGCTGTTTATATCGCAGGGAGCGTCGTGTAACGTTTCAGCGTTTCAGGTCGCGTTATGAAGAGTTATGAGGAGTGATGAATAATTATATTTTCATCAGGGTCGTTGGGAAGGGGAGCTATGGGGAGGTGAACCTGGTGAAACACAAATCAGACCGAAAACAGGTAAGAAGCGAGAGGGTATAGGGTTCAACACAAGCAGTTAAAATACGCAACCTTTAGTTTTTTTTCACAAACGTTCTGTAGTCGTTTTACATCACTTAACGACCAGATTTGACGCTACAAAGAGCTAGCTTAAAGTTAGCCAAACTTAGCTAAAACATCCTCACTGATTTGTTTACGCTCTTGAGCATTGTGTTTGAGATTTAAAAAGCGCAGAGTCCCCCAGAAAGTCCTTAAAAGATTTGAGGAGCTATTTAATTTAACCAGTTAAACCTTAGAAAACTGTAATTGCATAATTAATTGATAGTACTGTACGCCACGTTGGCTGCTGTTTATTATTCGCTGAGGAGTGCCCGTGTCAACGTTTCATGGCTGTGTACACATGTACCCATTCATATGTGAATCACTAACATTAACAAAATCTTTAAATTCCGGATTTACACCAGTCATTAACTGCTAAAACAATGTGAATATGTGAATGTGAGGAAATCTGAGTTCAGTGCATTGGCATCTGACTGGAAATAATTGTCCATCTCATGGTGACTTTACATTCTCTTTCTTGCATATTGATCTCTGAAATTTTCATGTCCACAAATGATACAGATTGTAGGATTTCCTTAATTTGTAACTCGGTAAGTGAGTTTGCGCTGTGCTTCTGTTTCAGTATGTTATAAAGAAGCTGAATTTAACCACCTCCACTAAGCGAGAGCGACGCGCTGCAGAGCAGGAGGCGCAGCTTCTGTCCCAGCTTCGACACCCTAACATTGTGACATACAGGGAATCTTGGGAAGGAGATGACCGCCAACTGTACATTGTGATGGGTTTCTGTGAAGGTGGTGACCTCTATCACAGACTTAAACAGCAGAAAGGGGAACTCTTACCCGAGAGGCAGGTGGTGGAGTGGTTTGTCCAGATAGCCATGGCACTCCAGGTACAGTATATTGCTGTATTGAAAGTGGGGTCCAGGTTAAGCAAAATATAAGTTTTTATTCACATGAATACAGCATGTTTAAAGTAATTCTGCTTTACAGTACCTGCATGAGCGGAACATTCTTCACAGAGACCTTAAAACACAGAACATCTTCCTGACAAAAACCAACATCATCAAAGTTGGGGACCTGGGCATTGCACGAGTATTGGAGAACCAGAATGATATGGCCAGCACCCTCATAGGAACCCCTTACTACATGAGTCCTGAGCTCTTCTCCAATAAACCCTATAACCACAAGGTATTTGTATTATCTGGTATTAATGTGTGTAGTTTATTTCTGGATGAGAGTTGCTTTTCATTGGATGTATTTTTTTCTCTAGTCAGATGTATGGGCCCTGGGTTGCTGTGTGTATGAAATGTCCACACTTAAACACGCTTTCAACGCCAAGGATATGAATTCACTGGTGTATCGTATAGTAGAAGGAAAGGTGGGTTTCATCTCTTTAAAAATGTGCATTTTATTTGGTATGCAATTCAAGCCAAGTTTGAACTATAATTAGTTACACAATACATTTGACTTCATTTTGTGATCATGTCAGCAGAGTTCTGACATTTTTAAAGCTCCGATCACAGCCTGTGGTTGTTCCTGCCCCCAAGTAATAAATGTGGGAATGATTGGTGACTTCAATAATCTTGTCCAGGATTTTAATACTTGATTCTTGTCCAATTAGACAGCACGTTGTTTTTCTGAACCCCCATTTTTTAGAAATATTACTGTAGAGTATATTGACAGTAATTCATAACATTTTTCATCTGGTTCTTTCTCATCAGCTGCCACAGATGCCCAGTAGATATGATCCCCAGCTGGGAGATTTAATCAAGAGCATGCTGTGTAAGAGACCTGAAGACAGGCCTGATGTCAAAGTTATCCTCCGGCAGCCCTATATCAAAAAACAAATTGCTATGTTCCTTGAGGCCACCAAAGAGTAGGTGTCACTGACAGCGGTCCTCCTTTTTATTAATTATGAATTCTTCAAAGGAAGTCATTTTATGTCAAAACTTTACCCAGCGTCTTTTACTGTCATTTTCTTTGTCAGTGTACCTCAACTATCACATGTCTCCGTCCACCCCCTTTTTTGGTGCTTCTTGCATGCATTAGAAAAGAAGATTTGAGCTGGTTTTATGATTGTTTTGTTTTCCTTTCCACACCAGAAAAACTGCCAAGTCAAGAAAGAAAGCTGTGAGTGGCAGTGGTGATTGTAGGGCCAACAATGCATCGTCTGTGGTGTCATCTCAGCCAAAACCTGAGAAGCTGCCTCCAAGTCCTCAGCCTGAACCTGTTGCCAGGGTGAAACGGGTGAGTGACTGACCAATAGCAAGGCTGATTTTATATAGAAGGTGTTAAATGTTTAATATCATCTCTATTATTATTTAATGACATGTTACTTCTCGGTCACTCTGTATTACATTTTTGTGTACTCACTTGAAATGGATTATATTATTTTCTGATATATATTACTGTTTAAGACAAATAGTGACATAAATATGTTTTTTGTTATATTCTACAATTACTTTTCAGTATTTTGCAAAAATGCTCCCCCAGTAAAGTGGAAAGCATTTATTTGCCGCTTGCATTTGGCTGTCCTAGGCAAAGACAAACTGTATAATATTTGTGAGCTTAATTAATCTTATTAAGGATATTTAATTAATTTACATTTCTTTGTTTGTTCTCAAAAGCATTATTCAAACTTATCTTTGATTCAGTTTTTGACCTTAGTAGACAAGCTGTAAGCAAGTGTAGGTGGATTAAATGGCATTTTAAAAATACTTTTTATTTTGACACAGAATCAACAGATCAGTCACATACATGACATTTAATTCAGGTTCCATTAATGTGTAGTCAGATGTCAAAAACAGTCTTGTGGATTGCTCTGATTATTACACAGTTGAAGCTGTTCACCCCGTCTCCTCTGTTCTCATGTCAGACAGGGAATCATCAGTGTTTACTATGTTTTTTGTTTTTTCCCTTCATCCGCAGAAAGAAGAGAAATCACAACAACATAAAGTTTGGAACGGTGCCACCGACTGCACCCCAGTCCAAACACCTCCATCACCCAAACCCTCTTCACCCGATGCTCTCAAAGGCAGCCTTTCATCCCTGGCAACCATCAGCAACATCAATATTGATGTCCAAGAGCAGGAGGATGAGGACGTGTTGAAGAGACAGGTGCACCACCGGGCAGGTAATGAACATGTGACTCCCAGTGTGCACAAAGACAGCAAGGGACGAGGGAAACCAGATCCTTCTCCCCCTCCTTCCCCCGTTAAGCCCCCTCTGAAGTCCATATCGGGTACTGGCAGTAGGGGAGGAGACAAGAGAAGGGCACCCAATGGATTGTTAGACATCCAGCCTCAGGCCACGCCAAACCCTGGGGATACATTTTTTGTCGCCGGGGGGAAGCAGATGTCAGATGTGGATAATAAGGATGATACCATGGAATTACTTCAAGAGGCTGACATGCAGAACCCAAAGTTAGAAGTGGAGAAAGGAGCAGTTTTTTCTATTCCTGAGAGGAGATCTGCACACAAATCTAATATAGAAAATATCGGAGCAGTTGCAGAAGAGAATATGAACAATAAAAGTGACACCGTTACCCTTCTAAAGGGAGCTCCAACACAACACCAATATACCTCAGACATCCAAGTAAGTGCTGATAACAACAGAGCAATACTTTTACTGTTTTCTAATTAAGTGTTGTTGTTTGCTTTTATGTGTGTTAATTTATGTTTTGTAGGACAACTTAGAATCTACTGAAAAACTGTTAGAGCCCCTCCCTCCAACACTGGTAAGAATTAAAATTCTTGCCCTCATTCATGTGAACTCCTGCCAGAATAAAGCCCATGTGTAACGCTGCTAACACCCAATGGGACAAGAGAGAGGAATTGTGTAATCGTGTAATAATTGTTTGTTTGTTTAACCTGATCAGGAGGAAACCCCCTCACCAGCCAGTGAGCCAGGTCAGACCACCCCATACCAAACTCCCCCACAGTTTTCATCAGAACCTTCTATATCACAGCAGCACAGAGGGAGACACACAATGTGGACACATGGGGATCAGGACAAGGTTAAGATCGATACTGGAGTCAATATTAGGTTGCTGAAACTCAGACACTTGTAGGGTTAAAAGCACTTTAGTCATAGAATTACATAATGTAATATTAACTTAATATAATTCTAACAATGTAACAATAACATGAGAAACATAAGAGAAACATTTTTGTCCCCATTGTATATTCCTCCAGATTCATAGAGGTTAATTCAATAATTCTTGTATCTTTTTTTATCTTCTTTTAGTCTAAGGTGGCTGCTCCGAGACCTTTACCTCCACCTCCTGTTGAGAGCAGAGCCATGGAGGGGAGGAGGAGGAACAGGAGGGGCATGGAGAGTCAAGAAAACTGATGCAGCTGCAACCACTACATCAATTAGTTCCTACAAGGAGGGATTGTTACCACTGCCACAGGTGAGAGTGCTCTTCCACTCATACTGTATAAGTCACACTACTGCTCAACTATGTAAATATTTCTGAATAACCATTTTGCCTAAAATAATTTCCTCCAAGAGCTTTTCTACTCTTGGTTAATTGTTTTGGACAAGTGGTCTGTTCTTGCTGAAGTCAGCAAATGCAGTTTATCTATCTCATAACACATGGATCAATTTTATTTTCAGGATCGTCCTCTGTCTGCCAGAGAGAGAAGGAGGCTGAGGCAGTCCCAAGACAGCGCTGGTCAGCCAGGTACTTACTGTCTTAACTGAAGCTACAACTTCATGGTAAAACCTATAAAAAACAGTAAAACTTAAGTTACAGGTTTGAATTAAATAATAGAGAAAAAAAGTAATTCAAGAAAATGCACTTGCTTATATACACATGTATACACGTAATTACACTTAGAAACAAATGTGTAGATGCACAATTTAAGGGAAATACTTGATCCATTATGAATCAAAAAGGATTAGTTATTTGTTTTTTTTCCCCTTGATTAGTTCTATACTCTCTCCCCAGGTGTTGAAGCTGCAAGAAGGGCATCTTATGATGTCACTTCCACCAAGACTGAGCTCTACAGCGCCCCAATTACCAGATCTGTTTCGGACATCACTGGGACCAACATTAAGGTACTGACACCACACCACCATGACATTCAGTTGTACTTCATCCAGCTGAGAAAATGACTTCTACCAATATGACCAAAAAAAAACAAAAAAAGCTGAGCATGCCTCATGAGTGAATTTAAGTCAAAAGTCTGTGTCAAATCATCTGTCACAACAGTGGAATATGCTTCATTACAGCAGGATAAGGTGCTGGAGCAAAGGTCTGATGACGAAGAATACAGCTCATCTACTAGTTCCACAGAGCGTTCAGAGGGAGACTGCAGAGAGAGGTGAGAAATCAAATGCAACTCACCTCAGCCCAAATATACTTAAAAATAGTCACTTCACTGGATAATCAATGATTTATGGGTCATCTGCAGGAAGACTGAATCCAGTGACATGCAGGATTTGGTCCACATGATGACCCAGACTTTGAGAATGGATGCTGGAGAAGGTGCGAGCAAGGTGGATGGAAGCAGATTCGACTCTACTGCTCTTCCAGAATTTAAACTGAACAGGAAGTACAGGGACACCCTGGTGATTCATGGGAAGGCTCGAGATGAAGCGGAGAACCTGTCACTTGGTGAAATACCAATAGGTTAGATACTATGATCAAACTCTGTTGTCATTAGTCACTCATTCCGGAACTTCCTTGTGTTTTACCAAATTTGTGTGTCTCCGAAAGGTTCCACATCTGGTCCAGCCAAGATAAGGAGAGCCATAGAACACCTGAGAACAGATGTGGTGAAGGGCCTGGGGGTCAAGCTGCTGGACAGAGTGCTGGAAATCATGGAGGAGGAGGATGAAACCAAAAGAGAAGTATGGTTTTAAAGAAGTAAAACACAACATACTAAATCATATACTGTATTATACCCCTGCTATAACTGCTAAAAACTCTCAGTAACAAGTGGTCAGGAGCAGCAACTGTAATTAGGAGCTGGAGCAATGTGTTGGTTTCTTCATTTGTGCCAAGTGCTTTGCACATACTCAGGGATATTACTTTCACTAAGCGAAATACATTGTGCATGTCTATACCAGGAAGTACATTAGAAGTAAAGCAGATAATAGAGGTCTCTCATATGCAATCATAGATACAAAGCCTTTATTCACTAATAAATGAGACCCACTTCAAAATGATGTTAACTTGAACTCATATTCCTTTCATATCACAGATTTACTCACCCATGCACAGTGTATTTAATTTGTGCAAAACAGTTTGCCTAGAACCCAAGCAGTTAATTCACCTGCCCTGTTTCCTAAGTAACATCAGCTGGTGTCTTTTTTCTTACCGCAGCTGTGCCTTCGTGACCAGATGGGGGATGAGAAGTACCAAGCTTATGCTGTGATGGTGAGGCAGCTGAAATTCTTTGAGGATATTGCTTTCAAGGTTTAGAGAGGAACAATGTGTGGAGGGGAGAGTACACATTTACATTGTCATGACACTACTTGTGAGAACTTGCTCACAAGATGCAAACATTTCAACAGTTCTTGCGTAACATGATACATGAGACTGAAGTGAAAATTGGTCCTGCCAAAATACCGCCATGGTTGTGAGGTATTTTCACCTTACTCTTCCTGCTTGCATGAAACCTGCATATCATTTGATTGCAGGTTTTGTCATAGAATTGCCACAGTACAGCTGACCCTGTGTAGGCAGTCATATGGAATGACATCTAGAGGGATATGTAAATATTGTTCACCTCATTTTAGCACAAACACAGGATTTGAAATTAATCCTGCCTATGCAAAGGTTTAAGTCATGTTATAGCACTGTCTTTCTATTTGCTGTATAATTCAAGACAAACTCTGAATAATTGTTTCATCTATGCTGCATCTTTGAAGACATCTCACTCATGCTGCTCTGTTGTATTTTTCTTATACACAAAATAATGTAATATAGATACACTGTAGATATTAACATTTGAATTATTTCTAATAAATCCTAAATGTGTTTTTTTGTTGTTTACACCTACTGTATTTTCCTTATTGTTGAGAACCAAAATAAAACAAGCATTTCAGTTACAGAAAAAAAAAATCATGTCATTTATAAAATATAGAGTATCAGATGTTTATTATTGGACAGACAAGTATTAGTTAGTTATTACTAATAAACACTGTAACAAAGTTTTCTTCATAAATGCTTCAAATATGAACCATGAGAAAAACATATTTCTTTTGATATAAAAAGATGTATTAACAGCTGGGCACTGGTAGCTCTGAGTTATTTGTGCTTCTTCTTCTTGAGGCTTTCCTGAGGTTTTTGGCTGGACTCTCCACTGGTCTCTGGTAGAACTGGCTGCCAAGACAGGGGATTCTTTCTGTACATAGGCCACGGGGGCAGGGTCAACTAAAGACAAAGAAGCAGAAAAATGTATATATTTAATGTTATCTGTTGTTTCAAACAAAGAAAACAACAACACAAAGCAAAGCAAGCAAAAACTTACCACACAGGATATGGCAAAGCCAGCCAAGACTATGTACACTGTCCAGCCAAACTGTTCAATAATCAGACCATACACGAATCCAATCACCTGGAAAGAAAGTGCATGGGAAATCAGTGAACATAACTACGGGTAAAAAACAAAACAAAACAAAAAACAAACAAAAAACAATGTCATCCTAGTGGGATGTTTTGAACTGCTAGTTTGCATGTGTCATGGTTACTTACCGCTGAGATGAGTATTATTCCTTGGAAAATCTGTTCAGCCAGCTTCTGGCCTTTGTAATCCTGTAACACAAAAACATACCAAACACATCTGAGTGCAACACCTGACACAAAGTCAGCAGAGTTTAAGGTTAGCATGAGTAATGGGTCCGTCTGTGAACAATGACTTGCAATTGAAATCTACATGTTGCCTGATGAATTTGTTCAAATAGTTGCACTAATCATATTAGCGAATTATATATTCACAGAAATACCACCCGACAACTAACAGCTACTGACACCTTAGAGAGCTTGTGCATTTAGTGTGTGACTTTGCTGCATTAGCAAACTTTGCTGGCTGGTTTCGGATGATAAAATACAACGTTATTTGGCAGCTGTTACCATTGTAACCACAGCATCCACCAGCTAACTTTGGACAGGTTAGCGTTAGCATGACTCAAAAGCATGAATGAAACACGGCTAACATAACTAAACAGCTACACGACGATTTATCTGTTTAAATCTTACCATGTGCGTGGGAATGGACTTGAATATATCCAGCATCTTTCCACTTGAAGTGAGATCAATCTGACAGACTTTGGTTCTAACGGTTACAAACCGAAGCAGTTTGACTTCCGGTCTCAGAAAAGATACGTCGTTTTGTGAAAGACCCATCCGGGTACTCCCGGGTGTTATAACTTGTGTTAACTGCGCAGGTCCACAGATCTATAAATAAAAGGGATCGGTTCAAGTCCTGCGGTCTGTTGAGAAATTTGGTTTAGTGTTCGTGGAAAGCTTTGACTGCCTAAATGATGTGCCCGCTTGCCTGTCAGTATGTATAGCCACTTTTAGCTATTATGTTTGAAACACACACGTATTGTTATGTATTCCCAGTCATTAAACCATATGTAAATAATGAAATGTAACTCGTAATAATTGCTTGTCTTCCAGAAACTACACGCTAATGCAATTTTATAATCAGGCAAACGCATAGGCAGTTATTTCTTCGTGCAACCGCGATAGAGGATAAACTTGTTGATGTTGAGTTGGCAGTTTGGCTTTCGCGTTAATTACTTTTGCTGTCTTATCTGGTTTCTTGTCAGAGCTGATTTCACCTGCGCTGTATACTTTTTTTAGATTTAAGCGTATTAACACATAGTTTAAAGCCAACTGGTTTACAGACGGTGTCGTTTTATGCTTATGCGGACGCCACGCAGCGGTGCAGCAGCAGCAATTAGGGTTCACCAAAGACGCTGGGTTTACCTCAGTCCTGGTAAGTCCGCGAGCTGATACATCGCGGGCTGCACTCCCATCAACTTTTACCTGTTTTTTTGGATTTTCATCAAACGCGCTGGAGAGACGAATGTGGCTGTTGTCATGACACTGAGGAGGGGTAAGTCAGTTTTGCTGAAACGGTTGCTTATTTGCCGTTCTAAAACATGCATGTCATCATGACTAGATAGGACATTGTGAATGGAAAACAATAGTTTAATTTGTTAAATTATCATCTCTGTGGATTTCACAGTCCACTGTATATTTTTTGCCTGTGTACCTGCGCTTCTGCAAGTATTAGTTCTTAAATGTGTCTTTCAGTAAACGTGGTCATCCTTGTGCTGCTGGCTGTAGCCTTCCTGATCATTGTTCAACGAAATCTCCTCAACCTCAGTGACTTTTTACACAAGGAAAACCCAGGTATGTTCATCTTTGTACTGGGAGTAGTATCCTGAGCGTCCACTGCTCTGTACCTACATGACGGATTGGGTTTTCCATTCGGGATATCAAGTGTATTGGTGCTGTGTATATCCCATCAGACAAGTTCAGTACATTCAAATGAAGCCACGGAAGCAATGGATGAAATCTCCAAATGTGTCTTTACCCAGATGCAGGGGTGATTCTACCTTTTGAGGCCGAGTTCTCTCCAGACATCAGACTACAGACGCTGAGGAAAGGAGAGGAGATCCCTGTCCTCATCACCGCCGCTGAGGAGAGACTCGGTGCTGTAATTGCTGCCATGAACAGCATCTACCAGAACAGTAAAGCCAATGTTGTCTTCACCATTGTGACCTTGAATGACACAGTGGACCACCTGAAGTAAGACACTGAAGCAAGTCTGTCTTGCAACATATATTGTATTTCCTTGGGCCTATTTGACTTAAGTAACCTTTGTCTGACACATCCATTTTTTTGTTTTACCAACAGAGTGTGGCTGAGTAATACAAAGCTAAAAAATGTCAAATACAAGATAGTTATTTTCAAGCCTGAGCTCCTCAATGGGAAGATATCCAAAGATCCTCAGATGCTTGAGGTTGCAAAACCGGTGAGACAACAGAATGTACTATCTCTGCCGCTGACTAAATATTTACATTATTGTTTTCCCATGTCACCTATCTCATGCAAACTATGTTCTAATGGATTATTTTTCAGTTGACTTTTGCAAGGTTTTATTTGCCTGCATACATACCCGAGGCAGAGAAAGCCATCTATTTGGATGATGATATCATTATACAAGGTAAGACACCACCATAAAGGAAGAGAATTACCTTGGCCGTAAACATAATGAAGACTATTTTACGGCTACTTGCCACTCAGTACAAAATTTTCCATGCACCATTTCACTCTTAAACCCAAAAGTATTCATGTTATCATAGTAAAAGAAAGATTGTCTGGAAGGGAATTGATAAATGGATTTTTCCTGTTGTGTGGGATCTCAGGGGACATTCAGGAGCTTTATGAAACCAACCTCAAGCCAGGACATGCAGCTGCCTTCTCAGATGACTGTGATTCAGCTTCTGCTAAGGGTATCGTTCGAGGAGCTGGAAATCAGGTGTGCATCTTTTACTTAAGCTGCTTTCAGTTGTGTAAAAAAAAAAAAAAAAAAGTTACAGTATCTGAATGTGGAATATTTCTTGCACAATACAGTAGCACTCGGTTACATAATAGACATTTTTCCAATAGAATAACTACATAGGTTTCCTGGACTTCAAGAAGGTGGCGATCAAGAAGCTGGGTATGAGGGCCAATACATGCTCCTTCAACCCCGGGGTCATCATCGCCAACCTGACTGAGTGGAGGAACCAGAACATCACCGGGCGGCTGGAGCACTGGATGGAGCTTAACATGCAGTAAGTTAGTTACAATGGTGAAATGAAGGGTGGATATGGCTAAATTTAGACAACCAGGAGGGAAAAAACTGAATTAGTTGCATCGGGACTCTTTCTGTTAGCATTAAAACTAAATTTGTTTGTTTGTCCCCAGGGAGGATTTGTACAGTAAAACACTGGCAGAAAGTATCACCACTCCTCCTCTCCTCATTGTTTTCTACAAACGTCATTCCACCATCGACCCCATGTGGCATGTCAGGCACCTCGGTAAGTTCTGGTTAATTACTGACAGAAAACTAGTGAGAATTTTTTTTCAAGGAAACCAGTGGCTGCTGTAAATCACACTGATTTAACATGTGTACAACTGTTATCTGGGAGGTTTGTGTGAAATGTCTGTGTATACATACCCACAATACTGGTTGTGAGTGTGATGAGTGAATTCCTAAGATGTGTGCTGCTTGAGTAATTTGAGAAACTTTTAGAGAGTTTCTAAAGATAAAGGACTCATGGCAGTTTATCATCATTTTCCAGTTTAAGTGCACTAGAAATAACTGATTTTGGTAGCTCCATTTTCTGTGAAGGATGCTAGTTACAAGAATTACAAGATACTAAATGACTTTTTTGGGTGGTATATTCCTTTAATTACAATACCACTGGATCAATCTTGTCTAATTGACTGTTTTCAAATTCAGTGTGAATCATATGATGGCTGAACTTTGTTTTCCAGGCAATACCGGTGCTGGAAACCGCTACTCCCCACAGTTTGTAAAAGCTGCCAAACTCCTCCACTGGAATGGACACTACAAGCCCTGGGGGAGAGCATCCTCTTTTTCTGATGTGTGGGACAAGTGGTTCATTCCAGACCCCACAGGAAAATTTCATCCTGTGCGAAGACACACAGGGGACAACTAAACCGAAAAATGGATTTTCAGGAAGCATTCTTGACCAGCCAAGCCAGCCCTGTCCCAGCAGGACCACGCCTCATGATATCTCAGGAACTAAGTCAGGCCTTTTCACTTGCCAGCCCCCTGTGTAAGAATACTGCGCCACCATTCTCTGAACACGTAAACCTGTGTAGTCTCATTTTCCCTTGAACACGAAGAATTGACCTCTTTTTTTTTTTTATATACACCTTGTCGCTCTTGAGATTGCTTTGATTCACATTTCTCGAAAACATCTGATTGAAAAACTGTTGACACCGGACAGTTTTGCTTAAAAGGAGCAGACTGTCTTCTCTGTCCAGTGTTTCATCCTGATCATCATCAGCGAGGTGTGGCATCTGAACGGTATGACCTTAATGACCTTAATAGAAATGTATGCATCAGTCCCAGTCAGCAGTCATGTGATACTTTAACAGTATGCCAAGATTACCATGTACAACTTACGCAATCATTGCCAAAGTCATTGTGACTTAAGTAGGTATGTTTACATGCAACTGAATGATTCCTTTATTTGAATACTAAATGGTTTTATACAGTTACCTCAGATATAATGGTGTAGAACAGCTGCCCCACAGTTTATAACTGCCATGAAAAGGCTCAAGATTTTTCAGTCTGAATTATAATCCTATTAGCCATGCAAATGCATCATGTTGTTACCTCAATTCAGTACTTCCTGTGGAAAAGTAATGAACTTTTTTATTTTCGATTGCACATAAGATTTTTTTTAATCAGACCCTAGTTTTAACATATTTTAACAGTGGTCTGTGCTCACTTCAGCATTTCCAACAGTTAGGCAAAAATGCTTTTGAAATTTTTCTCACTTTAAAAACCCAGTACTCTAAATGATGCCTATTAATATAAATCATTAAATGCAGTCAGGTTAATGGTGCCCCAGCTATTGATAGCTATGCCATAAATGAACACTATTTTAATATTGTACTGCCTCCCATGCTGTTACAGGGTGGTTGTGTATGACTTTATATGCAAACTGCACCTCAGCACAAGAACATAACATTTGCACAAAATTCTCATGCTTTATCCCTTCACTGTCAGGACTTTAAAATGCATTCACCTTGCTGGTGTAAATACTTTTGTTATGTACGTGAAATAAAGCTTACATTTTTATCATTTAAATCTTGTGGTTTTATTTAAGTTATCTGTATTAAAGCTAGTGTTTTTCGAGATCTGTCAAAAATTGCATGCAGTTCAGTTTTCTGCAGAAGTACCTTGAAGGGGAAGTACCATAATTTCCGGACTATAAGCCGCTACTTTTTTCACACGCTTTGAAACTTGCGGCTTAAACAATGATGCGGCTAATTTATTAATTGATTTTTACAGGCTAACGGGCTTCATGCCGCAAAAACATCTAGACACCTGCGGCTTATAGACAAGTGCAGCCTGTATATGTAATTTTTTTTTTTCCTTTTTAAATTTAGTGGGTGTAGCTTATAGTCAGGTGCACTCAATAGTCTGGAAATTACGGTAATAGAAATATTTGAAAGAAAGTTGCTACAATGTTGCTACAAGATAAACCTGTTCAGCTCTTTTAAATTTGTGTTTTGGAGAAAATACAGTAAGAAGATGTGGGCTTTGTAGAGGGTTTATTACATGTATAGTAAGTCTCCTATATACATTATTCTGCAATGACACAAAATATTACAAATGACCTCTGGACATTTGAAGGGAGAAGTCAGTGATTAAACATATAACCACATAACAATAGATACTGAGTCCATTCCTGGACAACGATTAACCTTGGACAGACAAAATTCAGTGCTATCAACTGAAAACTGTAGTCTTGGGATAAAGATTAGTCCTTGTCTGGAAAACTGTTTCAGTGTCTTCCAGGTTTAAGCAGTGAGGGAAGGCCCATAGCCACATGAAGACACATTAAAGACTAGCTTATGTCCAGTTTGATACCAGTGATAAATGACAGCACTGGGATAGGCAGAGATAGTCAAAAGCGCCCTGACAGCAATTCCATACATCAGCATCGTTATGTGCTGTATGTTGACAAGTCCAGGTCTGTGTTCCCATCATACCACGTGAGCACAGGAACAGTGTGCAGGCAAAGTTCATTTAAAATCTGTGTTGAAGTCATAGGCATCATCTGATGTAGCTGCAGCGAGGTTGATGTCAATGGGGACAGATTGGAACTGCACCTTGTTGGGTTTTTCTGCAAAGACGAGGCAAGATGTAAAAATATGACCTACCGGGTGTGGATTTTACTAATACTGAAATTAAAGGAACTGTATTTCAAAAACAGAACTTACTTTTGAGTGATGCCTTCTGTGGTTTTTCCTGCTCCTCTGTTTTATTTACCTCCTCAGCAGTTTCTTCAGGCTGCAAAAAAACAGATGTTTCATCTATTTAAATTCCAACAATCCTCAGGATACACAGTGATTACTATTTTTTTTTAAAAAAAAGGTCCAGCCAGCAGGATCAGAGTTGGATTAGAAGTCTTCAAAAACAAATCAAGACTTGCATTTTTGTCCTCATTTCCATGCTTGGGTTCAGACCCGGCTGCTAGCATTATCTGAAGCAGCTGTATTATCTGAATGTTCTCCCCAAAACACTTCCACTTAAATTCCATCTATAGTTACCTCATCAGTCTGCACTGTTTCTCTCTCTGTGGCCTTGGCAACAGGTTTTTCCTCAGTGATGTCGTTGACATTCAGCAGACCTGCAGTCGGGCCTTTAGAGACAAAGCTTATACTGCTGGCCTGGTTTGGGAATTTAACACCTACAAGAGCGAAACACAGACACAAGAGTGAGTACATTGTTTCTTTCACAGAACATGGACAAGTCTAGAGCCTGAAAGCCAAATAAGTGGGCCCAGGAGACCATTGTGCTCTTCACATCAAGTGTGAAGTGGATACAGTTGACTGACCATCAGTGCTGCTGTATTTTGAAAAACAGGTCATCCATCATCACTAACTCAAAACCTCTATCAGCCTCGAGAGAACTTGACAAAATGTTTATCTAAATATTTCAAATTTCATGCCAGTACCTCTCAGAGTTTCCTCGTTGCCCATTTTCAGTTTAGTTAAATCCCAGCCGCTCTGCATCTCAGCAACCACAGCGTCTGACAGGTATGAGGGGAGGCTGTTGTTCTCTGGTGCCTTACAGTGGTAGCTCAGCTTGGCTCTGTGAAGACATCAGGACAGAAACATTACATTTTATGAATCGCGATCAAGCTCTTCTCTATTATATTCACATATTTGCGGTTTTCCGGGCACAGTGTTTGGATCAGAGTTGGATTAGAAGTCTTCATAATGAAATCCAGACTTGCGTTTTGTCCTCATTTCCACACTGATGCACTGCAACTGCCCATCAGTTCTCAAACCTTTAGGTAAATACAAACTCACCCTGTCCAATCAGCAAGGAAAACTGAGGCTGCCTGCTCCGTGTTAGCGACTCCACCCTTCTGTAGATAACCACGCTTTTTGGCGAACAAGGTTAAAAACTCCAGAGAGTTTCTGAAGTCTGGGATGTTGTACTGAAGCATGATCTGAAACAGTGAAGACAAGATTAGTTAAAATGCCTTCATTCATTTCCAGGAGAATACCCAAATAAATCAAATCAGTTTGCATGCTCCATAACATCTCTCTTTTGTGATGGAAACTCCTCCTACCTGAGTCTTGTCACACTGTTTGAGCAGAGTCCTAACAGCCTCCAGCACACTCTCCTGGCCCTCCTCCACCTGCAGGCTCCTCAGAGCCATAGAGGCTGGTGGGTTGGACGGCGAAGCCACGACTCCGGGGCTGTCTATTAACTTCACATTCTTTAAGATGTGCACCTCCTGCATGGACCTGCAGGGTTGTGAGAGTGTCAGTGAAAAGGAGTGTCTAAGGAATATGATGCAAACCAACTTTTTTAAAACTGTAACACAATCAGTTATTGTCATACAGAAAATGCTATAGTTATGATCAGGACTTACTTTGTGATGCCTCTCTTGACTCCGGCATTGCAGGCCAGGATCCCTTTCATACTGTTGACGAGGCTGCTCTTCCCTACATTAGGAAAACCTGTGGGTAAAACAAGATTGTGTCAAAGCTGAAGACAAAGTAGTTTGAACAAACACAAAGAACCCAGAAACAATATAGTATTTCTATGCTACAGAGCTGCATGAGATAGGAAAGGATCTGAAATCCTCACATAAGTATAATATAACTTCATCTAAAGCTACAGCTGAAAGAATAGGGAATAAAATGTAGTTTTAGACCAAGAAAAGCTATACTTACCAACTATGCCCACTCTGAGTGAAGCTTCAGTCTCTGTTTTAGCTGCATAACTTGTGAGGAGCTCAGTGAGGCAGCTGTTTCCAAAGCAGGCTGCTCCTCTGGATCTGTCCAGGACTTCATTAGAGGCCACTATCCTCCTTTTCTT
This sequence comes from Lates calcarifer, assembly GCF_001640805.2. Classification (NCBI taxonomy): domain Eukaryota; kingdom Metazoa; phylum Chordata; class Actinopteri; family Centropomidae; genus Lates; species Lates calcarifer. Next base: position 19,319,436 of record NC_066844.1, on the reverse strand, counting down.
GGCTCGCTGATCAAGACAGAACCAGATGAGTAAAATTACTTAAGTGTACGTCCACAAATTAACACTGAAATTTTTTTTAATTTGTATCTCAAGTGTCTGAAGCTCCCTCCCACTGTCTAAATAATACAACATATAGATGTTGGGAAAATATATCTATTTTAGTGTTAGTTGTGTTCACAAACACACACATCAGCTCTGTTTATTACAACAGAGCCAGTAAATTTTGTGGTTTGTTTGTTACTCTTGGAGGTTATAACCAGTTATAACAGCACAACACAAGCTGCTCAACCTTCTCAGTCCTCCATATTTCACTGGCACAGCATTAGCATCAATTATTTCTCAGTTATCAAGTAAATCCACCTGTTTGTGGTCGACCTCTCACTTATTTGATATGGCAATTCAACTCGAGAGCAACATTGTTTCTTTACAGCACTATATACATTGGTTTTTGATCACTAATGTGTAAAATGCACCTCCTACCACTGTTTTGTCCTGAATCTGTGTTGATGCTTTAAACGCCAAAACCGGAAACTCCTTTTGTAAACACTGTATCCACCGCTCCACATTCTCCTTTGGTACCAGGTCTACAACACAGAAAATCCCACATAACAAACATGACTTAAGGTATAGTCAATCTACTCAAAATTCACAACAGACCACAAATCTGCAGTATCTCATGTCCATTTACCTATTTTGTTTAAAACAAAGAGCAGTTTCTTGTTGCCGCTCCTCTGCAGCACCGCCTCCTCCAGTTGTGGACACCGGCATCCCTGAGGGTCACGAGCATCTAGGACTTCTATCACTACATCAGATGCATCGATTACCTGAGGAGGGAGAGATCAGATTGAGCATTAACAGATGAATTTCTAAAGAGCATTGAGGCAGTTTCTTTCTACTGAAAAAAAATTACTCAGACTGGGTTGTCCTACCTTATTTAATTCACCGCAAAGGAACTGTTTTGAATTTCTGTCTGGGGCAGTGCGCTTCTCTGGATGCTTCCCATTCTCATCCTATTTTAAAGAGACCAAAAAAGTAAGTTGGGGAACATTAAAATGATGAAAGTCAGAACTGACGACTGCTGTGTCTTCCTTTTACCTGCCGAGCCTTCTTGGCCTTGGGTTCGGTTTCTTTACTTGCAGCCTCCTTTTCCTTCTTCCTCTTCTGGGCTCGCTCATCTATTTTGGCTTGTCTCTTCCTCTGTTTTTCTTCCTCAATCTATGAGATGAGATTTTGTTTAAAAGACCACGCCAACACAAAGACACACAAACACACTGTCCAGCCCTATTTCCCAGGAGCATCTTGACTTACAGAGTCCAGATAAGCTTTATGCATTAGTCTGGGAGGTAACACTGCATTCATTATTGTGATAAACTGCATGAGAGGGCTCATGGCTACCAACCTGTAGCCTCCTCTGCTCTGCCTCCCTGAGGACCTCCTCTTTGAAGGGAGCACTGCTGGGCACACCGGGATCCTTCTTCACTCGTTTGCCCACTCCTTTCTTCTTTGCCTCTTTTCTCAACTTTCTATTATGCTCCCGCACCTAAAAATCAAACACAGATATGCGACTGAACTTCTCGTGGAGATTAAAAGGAGTCAAACCGTGTTAGAAAGTAGGAGTAGCCAACAGAAATGCAGTGTAATGGCCTCATCGTCCATTACGCTGCAAACGTTTATCTTCCATCACGTCATGATGGAAAGTCAACTTTAAAAAATGTAGAACACTCACCTTCTTCTGTATTTTATAACGCTTGGCACATGAGAGCCGCTTACTTGCTTTCTTTAACTCTGAAGACAAAAATAAAGCAGTTGAAAGTTAGCTGAACACCTGGCTAAAGACGAAGCTAGTGTAGACCAAACAGCGGCGGCGGTTAGCACTTAGCTTATTAACCAGGTAGATTAACCGAACAATAAAGCCTCAAAATACCTGTTTTTTTTTTAAATAAACTCATATATTATTGAAACATGCAATACGTGTTTACTTACTCGGTCGTTTCATGGTGCTGTGGTGGACCTGCCAATGTGACTGAAACGCTTACACACGTGGAGGAGTGCACAAGTGTGAGATTTTTGTCACTTCCGCTTCTGCCGGCGCGGAGCTCATGTTGCGCCACCTCCTGATCTGGAGTATTAATGCAATAATGGATGTGGTGATGCTGTTATTTTATGTATTTATAAGTATTTAAAAGTATGTATTTAAAAGGTTTCTTCATACAGCCATTCTTTTCTGAGTGAACTTAACATTGAATCAAGTGAAATGACGCAGTCCTCTAGGTTTGCCACTAGAGACTTTACTGGTGGTAAATTCACATGGTAAAATTAACTTATTTTGAAAAGTAATTTGAAGACATCATAGCATTCATGATATTCTAACATTATTTTGCAGATTCACATATATTTTATTAGCATATATTAATTTTACTCCTCACTGCTTAGATATTATACCATGATATTCACATGATGACATTTGTATTTTAACGGTATTAACTGCTCTTAGTTTATTGTTAAATTTGATATTCCCTGTTTGGCATTTTGTTTTCTCTACATGTTTTATATATGATAACTTTGCACATGATTGGAGATGAAACTGTAATTTCATCATGGAAGGCAATGACAGAAAAAACTCCCTTGAACTCCTGTACTCTCCAATGTTGAGTGAGTTCATGATACAGTATAGAGTGTAATCCATTCATTATACACACACAGTGTAAATGTAGGCCATGTGTGTGTATCATGTAGCTACATGCCATACTGGGGTGTTTATACTTAGGACTTCTATTATTACTCAGAAGGCATATTTTCACACAGAGGTGCAGAATTCTTTGTTCGGGCTTCATGCAGTAATGTCAAAACTTATAGTGGGTGCTTGCAACGGGGTGTCCCTTTGTGCTCACTCTCTCTTCTTAAAAAGTGAGAAGCAACTGTTTACACTTGCACAAACCATGACTGTGTTTTGCTTCCTCTATTAATCTTGATGACAGCTTGTGTCCCATTTACTTTTCATGTCTCAATATCTTTTTACTTGTCTGATGCATTCATTCAGTTTTCTCTAACCAACATATTCTAGCCAGTTCTGAAATCTGCTTCCAGACTTTGGGGGTGGTGTTGATACTGACAATAAATGTACTGATGAATTTTATGTTTGTTTTTCATTAAACAGCTTTTTAATTTTTATGTGCTGAAAAATCCACATAATTAAGACATGTATTAGCATGAAATATATCGCCACTTTGTTGCAATATTTTGCTTTTTTTTTAAATAGTGTACCTTTCAACATTTGTATTGTTGTACCATTTTAGAGCAGCAGGTGTTAAAACTAAATTCTGAGTTGTGTTCCTCCACTGTAACTAGGATTAGCCCACACCCCCCATCTTTGCTACTATAACTAGAAAGTTATTTAGTCAAGACTGAAACTGTTCATGTACCCACAAAGTGCGGGGTCACAGAAAGTCTTCGATGGGGGCAAAGATGTGGAAGGAGAGGGCGAAGAAGAAGAGTCAACTCAGGGTCACGTGATTTGGTCGAGCATCTTTTTTTTGGTCCATTTTGGATGATAGCAAGAGCTCCGTGCAACCCAAGAAAATGACCAAACTGCAGTTTTTAAACGTCTTTTTGACTGAGCGTCTCATGCTTGCTGCGCAGGAGATTTACAAGTCTGTCGAGGACACGATTTTGGAGTACCAGGAGGAGATAGCGATCAGGGAGCGGGAGAACGACCATCTAAGACGCAGGCTGCGAGACGCTGGAATTGAAATATGGCCAGGTTAGCTCCGCTGAAAGCTAACGATGCAGTTTATGTCCAGCCAGTCGAGTCTGTGGGGTAGCATTAGGTAGTGCAATGGAAGTAACTGCATACAGGGCAGATATAACTGCGCAATAAATTGCCTTAAAATAATGTTGCTCCACTTCCAAACAAGTTAACTTTAACCGTTAGTGAGCTAGTTGACAACAGCTAGCTGCTGTTGTTGTGGAGCGGCTAGCGCGTTAGCAACCTTTGTTCGTTAGCCAGCCATCTAGGTTAGCCGTCTAGCATACACTAGCAGTTAGCATTCAGCTACATCTGAATTCTTGTGTGCAAGTTGACATAGACATTGCACTAACTTTGTTTGACAGTGACCGATACTATTGAACGCTGATAATAACAATAACACGCACTAGGCGTTGTACCAAAGAGTTAAGTTGTAGTGTTGTTTACTCCAGTTTTAAAAATGTTCATCTATATATACCTGCAACTGAAACTACTGCTAAAGGGCTTCCAAAGGTGACATTAGTTATTGTGTTTCATAGAGAATTAATGGGTTCTTAATTTTTTGTCTATTTGTACATATTTTCTTCACTTACACTCTCAGTTAACATCAGTCTTTTTCTTAGCAGTGAAAATAATGTCACCTGCTATGATTTAATGAGTTACTTATGAGTTGCTTAAGATTTCCTGAACTGTTGGGTGACCCTGTTTGATATTATAACATCTGTGACTGTCATAAAAAGTAGTGCACTTTTATGAAATGAAGCATTAACCATTGTGATAAATTGGCTTATGTACTTTTATGCACAGCAACTGTCATATATTCAATGAGTGTGTCTGTTGTTTACCATCTCTTTCTGGGGGAAAACACTGGTACTGCATGTTAACCAACTCATTAGAATTAAGGCATGTTGTATATAACCACAGCTGCTATGCTTCTATTAAGATCATTATCTGTTAGTTTTAGATGACAAAGTAATGAGTTCAGCTCTTTATTCTTTATAATAGAAAACGTTGTGTGGTTAAGGGATTTTTAACTGAAGGACACTGCAGTTACCAAATCCATGTGCCCTGACAGCTGAGCTACACCACAGATGCAGTTGTGTTTGCTACAGTGGACTTAACATTTTCAGGTGAAGCTCTTCTTCATGTTGTGTCTCTTAGATCGTCCGTCCATGGCGCTGTTGGACGAGGAGGATGGCGAGCATCCACGGCGCGAGTGGAGTCCCAGCATGGGACATGAAGAGCGTATTCCTATTCAGATTAAGGATAAAAGAGATCTCCGCCCCAACCAGGGAGATGATCAGCTTCGGGGGCATGGCTCTTGCAGCACACCAGAGAACATGTTCACTCCTCCACGTGTTGGAAACGAATACCCCCAGGAAGGCCCCCACACGTCCAACCTCCCTCAGAGTCAGGGTGTGGAGAACAGAGAGAGAGATCCAGGGTCTCGTGGCTCCTCCCGGCACGTGAAGGCGGAGAGCGGAGGAGGCCACAGAGGCTCTACTTCCTCCAACACAGGCGCTCAGCCGCTCGCGCCGGTCAACCCAAACTGCTCAAATGAGAACAACATTGACATTATTGGGGTGGAGAATGGAGGACAGATGGTTGGTGCTAAGGGAACTGGAACTGGAGCTAACAGAGCCCAGGCCTCTCACATGCGCAACCAAGGAGCCAATGCTGTTGACTGCCCCCATCAGAAATCCCCACTACAGGGCCACATGTCGTCTTTCTGCTGCAAGGTTTGCGGTGAGGCGTTTAGTCACATTGGCCACTTGCATGTGCACGTACAAGTGCACACACGGGAAAAACCTTACCGCTGTGGTGTATGTGGGAAATGCTGCAGCTCTTCCGGCAGACTCCAGGAGCACCAGCGTAGCCACACGGGAGAAAAACCATTCCGCTGCCAGATTTGTGGAAAGGGGTTCACACAGATGGCTCACCTGAAAGTACACATGAGGATCCATACGGGGGAGAAGCCATACAGTTGCCCTGTGTGTGGCAAGTGCTTCAGTCGCTCTGACAAAATCAAAAGGCATCTCCAGACCCATAGCCGTGAGGGAACATATTTCTCAGGGCAATGATGCAGGTGTGTTGTTAAACAACCCAGTTTGTGAATCATATTGATGTGGGAAACTTTTCTACAAAAAGCTGAAAACGCTGCCATTAAAATAAGGCTTTTTTTCTTCCTACTTTCCAAGAACTAGGGATTCTGCAACTCTTAGAGAAGTTTTTTTTAATCTAACCTAATACTTCTCCACGCCATAGTCCCTCAATAGAATTTGTATTAGCCAGTTTAGTATGTCATTTACTTAATTTTGTACTTGTCACTGAGTATTAAATCTCTAAGACACAATTTGGGTTATTAGCTAGCCTTTTTAAATAATCTAGCCTTTCCTTAGTCATATAATTAGCATGATGAAGTCTTCCACACATGCCTTGAAACTGAGATGCATTAAGAAATGCAACAATGTTCAGCACAGTCTCGGCTCATTATTAACCAGTCACTTCATATCCATAAATTCACAGTTGAGTTTAAAATCGAAAACATTATTGTGGGGCCTAAAATTAAGCATCAGTATGTGCGTGAAATCATCTTCATTTTCTAACTTGAGAATTGATCGTCTGACAAGTAAAGCCTGTGCATTATCTGGATTAGTCTTAGCACTGCCAGTAGGGTTTTGTTTTTTATGTAGCAATTTAAAAAAATAAAAAATAAATTAGGTAAACAAGAAGCCCCCACAGACTGTGGACTTGACTGGTTTACAAGGAGGAGTCTGATCTGGCACTTGTCTCTGTTTTTTTGTCATTATCTTCACCTCTTCTCAGTGCTGTAACATTGTTGCAGAGCTAAATACTGCCATCTCACATCGTCAGTGCTTCATGTTGTCCATTGAAATATGGACAAATCTATAGTGAGACTGCTCCACTATTTTGTGAAATAATGTGATGTTCTGTAAAATACCACTAGTCTCAATCTACCATACATTTAGGAATATTGTGATGTCTTTTTTTCTCTTTTAAATGACATGCACTATGGCATCTTTCCAAGACGATGCAGAAATTCACTCTATAATAGGGCCATACAGTATTAGCGGAACGTGTCTGTGGTTTTTCAGGGGTCTCAGTCTGCAAAGATTTTTGTTTTACTTTGTTTCCACCACAGTAGTCATTTACACATGAGGTATTTTTGGAGTGGCCTCAGCTGTGGTTGAATCAGGTACTTCCTCTGCCCATCCTGGACTGATACACTCCCTCTCCTGAACAGTAGACCCTACAGTTACCTTTCTCCTCTCAGGACTAATGTTGCATTCATAACATGAGGGCACACCAGAAATACTAACATCTGACTTAACACAGCTGTCATGTAAGTCAGAAACTCAGGGTTTGTGAGTTTTCCTATTGGATTTGTCCTTGCTTGTTGCAGGAAAAAAAGATGAACTAAATAAAATGAAACCTTCAGACTGTGTCAGAGCTCAGTTAGTTACTTAGGATGCCAAGTCCTGCCCAAGTTATCCCCTCTACATGTGATGAATGCAGCATGAGACAACTACAGCACGTCCTCACAGCTGACCAGCAACCGTTCACTCACAGTCTTCTCTGGGACACCTTTGTTCCCCTGCACACATACTCTAATGTACAGTGTTGTATCATTGCGTATTAAATGTTATTTTTTAATAAAGTAGTCATTGAGTATCTGTTGTTATTGTCACTTATTGTTTTAAGTGGACAAAAACAGGAGTTTGTCCAGTATGAAGTTAAACTTTGAGAATCCAATTTGTTTTTTGTTTTGTTTTTTTTAAATTTCAGCTCCGTTGTAATGCCTACCAAAAACTAACACGATACCTTTTTCTCTTCTGTCATTTCAGGAAAGTGTTAAAATAATAACATAATGGGGACAGTAAACTTTAAGAAAAGAGTTTGGTTGGTTTGCCATAAATCAACTAATTTCCCCACGTTTTCCTACTGTGACAAGTCGAAGAACGCCTGTTGCACGTTTTCTTCAATTGCTGTAATGTAAGTCCCCCTGCTATACATCAAAAAATCTCACAAATATTCAAACTACACAAAATCCTCAGGCACAGCACACGTCAGCAGGTACTAAGTATCTTGATTTGGAGTGTGTAAAAACAAACATTGGTTCCTGGTAAAGGATCCACTCATGTTTTATTGTGTAGTAACATATATACAACACCTGGTGGGGTACTTTCCATTTTAATGGTTTTCATGCGAGTACTTGACAGTCAACAAAAATGTAAAAATTGTGTGAGGTGAAATAATTCTATAAAATTTTCAATATAGTTTTTTTTTCTAAAAGAATAAAATCAGTGTAATTGGCAAACTCTTATGTCTACTTTTATACCTAAAGAAATCAAATAAATTGTCAGTGAAACAACTAGAAACTGTAACAACTTTACCAACATGTTACAGTTAACCTAATTTGTAACAGCACATAATTTACATTTATCATTATTGTAAGCAGCCTTGTACTGGAACACTCTATTACACATCGCAGCTTTCTAGTTTGATATGTTGGAGTAGGGAAGAGGCAGACAGTCAATGAAAACCATAACAAGGTTTATGAACCGGCTGCAATATGTTTGCAATGACATCTTCATGATGTATGCCTTATGTTATGGCTGTGATATTAATCACAGTCATAACATTGCTTTCTGTTTCTGTGTTGCCAATAAAGGTGTCTGCCAGCAGCCACGAATACTGAGAGTAACATCACAAAATCAAGGAGACCTTCTGTAGGAGATTGAACTTGCACACTGCTTTGTGATTTGCTTTGAGATGCCACATCTCCTCAAGGTGTGGGCAGGAAATGGTGGATACACACAGCAGCAACAGCCAGGAGGTCCAGTGAAAAGAAGCCAGGGGACTGAGAGAGATGTAGCTGATATACAATATTTTGTTCATATCAAACAAACAGGAGTTATTGAGGTAGCTTTCCCTTTTATGCAGATCAATATAGTGACTATAAAGCAATCCGGTTAAACACGCTACCGTCTGTTACCGTACGATTACATTACCCAGTCACGTGCCATCAATTCAGAACCCTGATGTACGTTCAGATGAATTTCGGTCATTCGGTCAGTGACAGCGTTTGCTCTTTGATCTAATCAGATACTTTTCTGTCCCTCAGTCTTATAATAATCACAATATACTTTACCTGCCATTAAAATAAAGATGCATATGATATTGGAAACCAAAAAGACCTAATAAAGTCACTATATTTCAAAAGAAAATCAAGCTTTCAGTGGAGAGCAGCACTACTAACAATAATAACATATGGAAAAACTAATTTAATTCGCGTGCAGCTAGCCAGCTGAAAAAGGCAATGTAGACTGACAGTTTTATCCAAAATAATTGTAGAAACACACAGTGGTTTCCTGACTTCCTGTGAAGCAGACGTTTGATCAATCACCATGTTCTTAATATCTAAAAATAGCAGAGAGCCTTGATATTTTATGAGCACAGGAGGGTTTCAGTGTCCGACAGCTGTTGGTTGATTGAGTGAGCGGAGAGACAAGAGTGTTCTCCTGGGATCTCATTCAAATGTTGATGGATCTCCAGTTTAAGTATTCTAGGAGGGTAGCCACTCATAACCCATGAGGCTGGCATACATATGAAGTGCTCCGTGGCGAGTAGCTGCATATAGGTTGGACATAGCAGACATGAGAGATGAATGTCATCCTCCAGGATTAAATCTAAGGCACAGGACAGAAGAGAAGAAAGCCTTCCACTCAGAGGCCTGAGGCATGGACAATAAACAACACACAGTACCAGTTGCGTGTGTGCACTTTTTTTACTCGTACATGAATTTGCTGCTCTGTCCCTGTTTTTGCCTCAGTTTGTTCTTGCACACCAGCTTTGTGTGTCAGATACATGAGTTTTCTGGACATCTATCGACTTCTCTTTCACTCCAGGGAAGCAGTGTTCATCTCTTCAGTGTAGCCTGCAAGGGAGCCTGTACACTTTTTGCCTGTGGCCCTGCCCTGCATGCAGCCACTCCAGAGCTGTCCAGGAGACCAGAGTTTCTATCAGTACAGTCTGTGCTTTTATTTGCTGGAAAACACTGTGTATGTAAACAGTCTTTCACTGTACAGTGTATATATATATTCCCTCCATATAGAGTTTTTTTCATAATTTAAGGCAGAAGAGACACTGTTTTGTAAGTTATGTTTGTGTATGTCAAGATGGATCATGGAAAGACCTCTCTCAGAAACATTGGACAGATGCTTATGAACTAACAGTTGGTGATTCAGAGCTCTCAGCTGAAATGAAGCTGGGTCTCAAATTTACACCACCAACATAACATATTGACAGAAAACCTGATAGAAAACCACACTTCACAGATTACAATTCCCTGTTTTCAAGTACAAATAAAGAACTTGTCATCTGGACTGATGATATATTATTTCCTTGTGAAGATAAACTAATCCATCAAATAATGAGAGTGGAAAACATGATGTCTCTGGTTTGTTTTAATTTCCAAGCTATGTCAGGTGGTATCAGAGACGTGCACACACATTCATGTAAAAAAAAATAAATAAATAAATAACTAAAATAAATCACATGCCATTAGTTTCTCACATCTAACATATCCTGCAGCTTCTGTCTGACTTCCCTTTGACACATCGATCTGTTCTTCACAACAAAGAGGAGACGGCTGGATTACGCCTTTATCTGTATGATCCTGGTTTTATCACAAGATGCAACACTGCCTCTTTCTGTGGAAAATAAAAGCATATATTGTGTGCTGGCAGGAGCTTATGTGATTTGAGGGCCAGTGAAAAAGATGTAGGTGCATCAGTAATGCTTCCTCAGTAACTACTAATGTGTAGTCAGTAAGGCAGAGATGTGTAGCCAGTGTACTCAGTAGTTAATGTGAAGCAAGGTGCTTCAGTGTAGAGGGGTCACAGGTCAAATGTGGAAGTTGCTGCACAGAACATTATAGATTTTTACACACTGAGAGTGATACTTAATGAAGTAGATATATATGTTATGCAATAACATAATTATTTTAAAAAAATATGTGTTGGATATATCTCTTAGGTAGATAAGTTTCCTTTTTAAAATTGAACTTTATGGAAGATTGGTGTAAATGCAACAGCAATCTTGTGGCAAACAGATTTGAAATTTATTTGTTGAGTTGTCAGATATTCTGATTTAAGGGACTGGAATCAGTATCAGGAATGAAAACGTTTGATTCCTATTAAAATGAATTTCTTTAAAATGGCGATAACTGATTTATTTTGTCCATGTTAAGATGATTCAATTGTGTTATTGTGTAATAAATGTATCCATCTGTCATACAAATTAACTAAAAATTGTGAAAATGATTTTACTAGTACAAGAAAACTGGTCAGTGTCTGTTTTTTTATGTCACAGGGCATTGTACAGTGTGTACACACAAGTTTCACAAATTCCATTCAAATGTGTGTATCATGCAATGCGTTGTTTTTCCCTCTTTCTTTTTTAGTCAAGTGTGGACATGAAAAACACCACCATGCAAGTGCTTCACAATAACAAGGAGTTCAGATTAAGGTGACAGAAATAGACTGTTCACATGACTGATAATATTTCTTGGAATACTGTCTCACTTAAACTGCAACTGGGAAGAGAACAGATTGGTGTAAGAGAGATTTGTATGAGTAAGCAAGTGTCAAAGCAGTTTTTGAGATTAAAATCAAAGACTAATTGTTGAGTAGTCCTTCTGTCCTTTTGTCATTTTTGCCAAAGTCTCTTGTGCTATAAAAAAAAATGTGGCTTTACACTAATATGATTTGGCATGTGAACTAATTACTATATATAATCTACTGGAAAATTCATAATAAGCATCACAGGAAATTAATTTGTCCATAATGGGATTACAGCCCTCGGTCACAAATACCATCAACAGTGCAGTACCCACTTCACTTTTGTTTCTTCATTTTGCTGCCAGGTTTGGAGTTGTTCAAAGGCTCCCAAGAGTGAAACAAATATAACAGGAATTCAAGACAAGAATGCAGCATCAAGCATCTGTGGTTTTTCAGTCAGGTGTCCAACAGATCAGATACACTGATATGTTGCAAATAATACAAAAAGGTAGCTAGTAAAGCTGAAGCCAATTTAAACTTTTGAGTCTGGATTTCGTCCTTTCATCCTCCTCTGCTCTTACCCCTGTTTTTCTGTTTAACCTCATCTTCACCTCTTTCCTTACATAATGCTGATAATATCTTTTTTATTTATTCCCTCTCTACCTCTCCACACCTTTTCAACATCCCTCTCCCCCCATCCATCACTTCCTCCTCCACTCTCACTTTCCCCAGCAGCCTGGCTGTCTCTTGGCCCTGTCATCATATTTCACAGCGGTCTTTTAATGCTGACATCGGCCTTGGTGCACATGCACTGTCTGAGGCCATAAGTCTCCAGGATTACATGCACAGTCATATTTCTGATCTCCCTATCCAGGCAAACAGGGAAATCTGTGTGTTTTTCCGCCTACTGGCAGTGATCGCCTGTAAGTGGCAAAATAAATCACCCAGCTTCAGTCTTTTATGATGTTGTGAGGGATGGCAAATCAACAGGGAGTGACAAAAATAAGCATTAGACATACATTGTCAGAGGTGGTATCAGGCTCTCTTTATAACCACCTGGAGTTTAATAAGGCATATCAAACACTCACAGAGGGTTGCTGGTTGTATTCCAAAACCAGATAAATGAATACAAATAAAGATCTGTAGAGTACTATGGCTGTTTCACATATAAAAAAGCATAAATTTGACATAGCAAAACCTGTCCCTGAACAGCAGTTTAGAAATCATAGTTTAGCAACTCTAACATGGCAGACCAGTCAAGCTATGGGTTTCTCCACATTTCAAAATGTTAAAGCAGCACTTATGAGGCTCTACAGAGTGATCTAACTGTGTGTTTATCTTCTCTAACGTTAGCTGCAACCGTTAGCATGCCTGGCTAACTAGCTTATTACCTAGCGCCGTTATTTCCAAAACCAAGAAACACATCATTACCAAACTACAATATTATTGAGGTCACAGTTTATGTGAGCCTGTTCAGTGCTGTTCAGAGTTACAAAGCCAGTTTTTAGACAGGAACATCCACCATGTGGGTACCACAATGCTACTATAGCAGAACTAAGAGTAATGATAACAGCTAAGTCTTGCTGCTTATTTGGTTTTGGGAAGTTTGCACTCCAGGAACTCTAGCTGAACTTGTGTTAGATTATGTTTGACAAACTCATCGGGTGTTCTCCATCCTGAAATCCTTTTCCCATGTGAAAGTGAAGCATACTGTTTGAAAATACAGACATCAACACACACTCTAAGTTTGCTTTTCAAAGCATTCTTAACATCCCATTATTTTAGAATATTATAATAATGTTTTTTTTTTTTTTTTATTTATTAAACCATAATGCAGGGGCTAACTAGTTTTACCCCACATACATCAACAATGCCTCTCCTTTATGTGCCAGCTCTTCTAAATGGCTCATGGTCATTAACTGCTGACTTTTTGCCTGGGACATGAGGCTTTAGTGTCATTTTTATTAGCACTGTATAATGTAATGATACATATAATGACAGCATTTTCAGCCATGGTTCAGAGTTAGCTTATGTTAGCTTGCTACACCTCATAAAATCTTCCAGGCATAATTTTCATCTCAGACAGACATTTTATTTTATTTTATTTTTTTTTATTTTTTTTGAAAAACTATGGGCGTAGCAACAGTATCTAAGGGAGCCTTAAAGATCATCATTTTATTGGTCCATGTTGCTGTCTACCACTTGTTGGATATGTATTCATAGTCTACAAAACCTGTATTTTAACAAGATTTTTTATGGCCTCTCTGCTTCACTGAAGTGACGTGCAGGATGTGAGGGAGGGATGTAACACATTAATATGAGTCACTCACAGAAGCCAGTCATTTGTTTGTACTAACACAACTTCCTCCAAGTGTTTGCTCTGGTCTGATCCAGCTTTAGTTTCCCTTTCAACCAAAATTCTTGGTATTTAATATCATTTATCATTTTACCTAACAATATTGAATTTGGCTTCAGCATGTTGTTTAATTTGAGATGTTTATCAGTTTTAGTCATGACAAGCAATTTCTGGTCAAGTAATACAACTTGAGTATGTGAAGCTTGTCAAAAATAACTTAAATAAATAGTCATTTTTCCCATGGCAGAGGTTTATCTGAAGTTAATTTAGGTAGATAAATTACTGGAATTATTGTAATACTGTCTACTTTTAGACTGTCTACTACTTTTTGTTTACAGGGGAAGAGAGGGAGTGAATAAAAGGTAAGAAAAACAGAGAGAAAGCAAATGAGAGGGTGAGGGAGTCTTGGTTCACTGGGCACTGAGTTTAGTGGGCCTCATTAGAGATGAGGCTTCATAATAGAGGATACTCGCTAACAACCCTGGTGCTTTGACCCTGCTGGGGCGCCAAGGTTCAGAGAGTACAGGCTTGAATGAATGCATCAGGATCAGGGGTGCCCCACTCGGGTCCCTGGGGTTCTTCTGTTGTTTCTAGAAGTTATTCATCCCGATGAAAGAATTGTCCTGAAAATCAATAAGATTAATAGACTAACCCATTAAACGAACTGGCTGTACTCCAGGAGAGGATAAAGGACTTTAGGGGCATAATAAGTGATAGAAGTGATTTACTGCACTCTTTCTCTAGCATCCTGCCACAAGCTGGGTTCTTAAAAACTATTGAGAGCTGAATGATGATTAGAAGACAATATGTATAACTTGATTGGCATAAAGCCAAAAAGAGATAAAATGTTATTTCATTTATTTTGCCCCTGTAAAAGAAAGTTGAAACAAAATTGCAGATACTACCTATCTTAAGTCTTGTCTTGTGAAATAAAGGCTCATCTGTCTTTTGAAATATGGAATCATGAACTTTAGGAAACAGCTAATTCTCAAATATAACATACAGTCTTTATGAACCGTTGTCTTAGAGACTGCAGCTTTTCCACCGGTGAGGCTTCATTTAATCATGCTTGCAGGGAGGGTTCATACATCTGAGCAGCATGAAATGCAATTAGAGGCTACTTAGAAAATATTCAAAACAACTGATAAGATCAAAATAACCATCGTTTCTACGTAGTTTCAAAGTCTTCTGTATCATTTCCAGGCACACATGCCTTATACATCAATGTACTTTACCGCAGGAGAGCTCTAGTGAGATTTCTATTGAAGTAATAAACTTGCCCAACAACATGTTTATAGTGACCTTGGCTCAGGATAGAGTCCTCAGACAACCTGAGTGGAGATAATCCAGTTTGTTTATGCTGTATGTATTCACTCTCCCTGCTGTTATCTCCAGGAGATCTCTCGTCTTCTTTTTCCAGCTGCCACATAACGCAAATATACAGACCCGATTGCTAGCCTTATACTAAAGTATATGGGGTATATAACATGGATATACGATTCAGGATGTGATTCCTTACATTTTGTACTGAATGTATTTTAAATTGTTCAGCTGATAAATGGCATCTTTTCTGGCTAATTAAGAATAATGTTTTTGTCCCCTTACAAGGTACATTTATGTAAGGATGACAGATGCATATTTTTCCAGTCAGTTGATTAAAAAAGAGAGTTTGATCTATAAAACAAACATATTAGCCTATTAGTCAGAACAGTATTTCCTAAGAAGCTAGAGGACCTATCAAAACATACACACCCACAAAAAAAAAAACAGTTACATTATCATAAACTCCAGAACATTTTAAAATGATCATTTTTATCGAGAGTAGACAGTGAAAACGTGACAAGCTGACAAAGTAAAAACAGCCTTGTTAACAGTGTAAGTTCGATCACATCGATACAAATATCCCGGAGCGTATCCTCAGAGGTAATTCTACATTTAGGTCTGGTCAGTCACTGAGATGGGGTCGAGCAAAATGTCAGAGTGAAATGGAGGCGCAAGTTGAGGCAAGACTAGCGCAGGCCTTTGAGTCAGTGAGCATTTTGGCTCCTCAGAGAGGAGCGGTCAGTCATGGCTGTGTGCTTCTGCATGAACAGCCCGGCTGTTCTTTGAGGCAGTGACATACCAAAAAATGTCAGAGCACTGACACGCCACGTGTACAGCAGTGACACTTCTGGAGCCCACAGCTGTCCAGACTAACAGGGTTTCAGCCCTGTCTTTTCTCTGTGTAACCACCCAGGCCTCTGCCATGAGCTCCAAACTGCATATGGCGAAATGTAATGAGCCCCCCCCCACCCCCTTGTTTTTTAGAATTCAGGTGAATTTTAACTTTGAAATGTTAATTTTCCCTTATCTTCACTTGAGATAAATCTTTTTTTTTTTTTTTGTAAAAGTGTAGATAAACAAAGACACGATTTATGTTTTACTTCTTCTTCCAATCAACCTTTTCAAATCTAAAGGTCACTAGGATGGATATTACATGTACTTTGCCCTCTTCGTGTCCTGCAAGTCCTGGGGAGAGAGGGACACAGACATTTAGTTTCGCTGCTATATAATGTTAATCGGCGACGTTCAGAAAATGTCATCTATGGACTTCTGCTGCCCAAATATCCAAAAATGTTTGGCAGGGACAGCGACCGTTCACCTCCCATGGCTGCATACAGATCAGAATAAAGCTGACTTCCTGATGGTTTGACACAGTCTAACAACCAGAACAAACTGAGCATAAAATGTCTTTGCCCATGTATGAGACTGATATTGATCTTGTTATCTAACTCTCGGCAAGAAAACCAGAAAACCAAAAACATTGAACTATTCCTTTAATGTTAACTCTGTTTTCACAAGTTAACTGTGGCTGAGTGACACATCATCTCAAGCTCTAAAAAGACTTTGTTGTATCAGAATGTCAACATGCCAAAAATCCACGTAGCTTAGATAAGCTCTTGGCCCCAACAGAGCCCATTTATTGACATTTAGGAGGATCCTTTGAAATATAAACATAACAGAAAGCCTTTGAACCTACGTAGATAAGTGATGGTATGCTGTCAGTAAAGCTTGCTTAAGTGAGTGACATTCATGTATTTTTAATCTCGAGATGCTACTAACCTTTTGTGTTAAGATGTGAGGCTTCACCAACCTAATTGAAACCCTTTAAGATCTTTTTTGATTAAATGGTTTTCTGCTGACAGGTGCACACAAGCTTCTCTGTCCACAGGAAGTCAGAAATCTGTGACTCTGTGGGTATTTTGACTCAAAATATAGAGATAAAAAATGATAAATGACATCCATATACACTGCAGATACACATGGAGGTCACCCGAACAGTTCAGTTAGTGAGGATGCTGTTCGGTTCCAGCGCTGATGCTGATGCTGCTGCTGCTGCTGCTGTGTGCTGCATCACAATGAGCTTCAGCTCTCAGTCTGTCTGAGTCAATACTTGAGCCAGAGGAAAGAAATAGAAACAAATAGAAGAAGGGGGAGGTAAAATAAAGGGGGCAGATGAGAGAAGAATTAGGAGTGACTGAAAACTCTGAGGGAGCTGAGCTGAAGTAGAGAGAAACTCCAGCAGGTAAATGTCTGTTTACCCTCTGTCTGACTTCTGCTCATGTTCTGTATTGATTCAGATTTTCTTGATCGTTTGATTGGATTATTCCCAGTGAGAATATTATAAGCAACAAAAGAGATAAAACAAAGAGATAGCAAACTGAGATAAGAGCTAGTCTCTTTTCATTGCACTAATAATCTGTTGTGACAAACTGACTGATTAAGAAATAATTTCTTATGACAAATACAGTTTCTCTTTTCTCTCCTACCAAAATATTCTAATTAACTTCCATGATTACATTTTATTTCGGTTCACTGATTGCGTCACTCTGATATTCTCTGACACACATGTGCAACCAGCTCAGACAGATTCTTCAATGTAGGTGGACAGAGCTCTGGGACTAAGGCCTATATTGGACAGTAACTGTCTGCTGACAGTGTGGACTTGTGTGGGCTGAGTTTGCCGAACGTTAATCTCACATCAGAGTGCCATAACATGGTGACTCAAGATAGCGTGTTGATGCAGCTGTCTCTTAGATAAGCAGTTAATGAAACTGACCTTCAGTAAAATTGCTGCTTTTGCCAGCCAACTGTACGCATGAGCTGAATCAGTACTGTTTGGATTTTAAATAATGGTTCGACATTTACAAAAGCAATTATCTTGGCTACACATGGTCACATCCTGGCGTTTCCATGAAATAACCCTAACCCTGTAGAACTACAACATGCCATTTTTACTTTTCTGTTTTTGTATGAATTACACAATATATGGTATAACATGCTAATAGTAAAGTAAAATGTCTGTTTTTTTGTCCAGATTAAAAAAAAAAAAAAACCTCATTCAAAATGCCACTGACATTTGGAACAATGCAAATAACCAGCCCTGGAACATACTGTAACCTTACTCAGCAGTATGTTGTTGGATTCACTCCATACCGTATATCTAGATAAGGAATTAAAAAAATAAACTTTCTGTTATTGTTGCTTATTCTATATTTCTTTTCATAGTGGAGGCTGCAGTGAGTTAAAACAAATGATAGCAGGACAGAGATGACTGAATGGCATAGAAGTTATTAGACAGCAGAGATTACAGCTAAAGAGTTCATATTACTCTATGTAAACCTTGGAGGATGTTATGGATATATGGAAACCAAGTAATGATGACATAAGTACCCTTGTTTCTTCCAAAATATCCAGTGTTGCAGTACATTATCCACTTGAAGTGACTACAGCATCACTACACTTTCTTATAATTATGCACTCACAGCACTTGGGTAAGGCTAGGGAAAGATCACAGTCTTGTTTTTTTACAGAAAAAGTCCATAGTGACAAGAGAAACAACCACATCTTTTCCTAGCCTTAACCCAAGGGGTTTTGTTGCATAAACCCAAGCTGTTGTGTGGAAACAAATCACCAGTATGAATTTGACAGAAATGTGATCTTCCTTTCATACTGAACACAGGGAGAACAGTATCTGACAGTATCATTCCCAGCTGTCTGGATTTAGGAACTGCAGGCTGCAAATCACAGGACTTGCCACAGACAGAACTATGGATGAGTGTAAGTATGTCTGGGGTCTGATGTTCCAGTTTTATGCTTTATACACCAACCAACCACCCCAACTGTACACATGGGCATTAATAGCAGGAGGAGCAGAGGCTAGCCAGGGCATGATGTCAGGACTTTGAGTCTCTATTAGTGAGGTTTAGAGATGCTGGTAGGTGGCTCTTCTTTCATTAAGAGCCAGGCAAACTGTTTCCCCTCTTTTTCCAGTTTTTATGCTAAGCTAAGCTATTTGCTCAAGCTTAATACAATAATATCTAGCTATTAGAGTGCTATTGATCTCCTCATTTAACTTTTGACAAGAAAATGGATAAGTTTATTTCCCAAAAATGCCAAACTTTTCTTTTACAGTCAGAAAATACAGAATTGATTTTTTGACAGCTTACTTTATTGGGATATGTGTAACTCTGGGTTTCACACAGAAGATTAACATTCATTTGTCTATGTTTGGTGCTGAATGTGTGTTTTCTTTTCAGACGGCCTGAACTGCCTGTGAAAGAAAGAGCAAAGAGAAACAATTCAAAGCTCTAATCAGTAAAAGGTTTGGAGTGCAGCTTTTAGAATGATCAAAATGAATCACATGGTGTACTAAAATGCATAATGAATAGGGGATGAGCTTATTAATCTATCCCGTCCTGCAATATCTTTTAGAGGGGAATATAATGTCAAAGGCTTTTTCGGGGCTAGAGCCTGATTTATTTAATATTCTGGCAGCCCCTAGTAGATTTCAGCTAAAAGATGCTGTGCACAGAACGACCTTGTGAGGTGTGATTGAGCAGAGATATTGTAATGCATAGCAAGATTTTGTTTGTATTACAACTTGATTTGCATACATCTCTGATTAAAATGAAAAGTCTGTGGTATTAGAGTAAGCAACGGAGAAACAAAGACTTGTTTTTGTGAAGCTGAAGCTTGTAAGCCTCTATTTTATTGATTTAATTTAAAAATGTTTTTATTTTTCTGACTGGTTTAACATGTGCTCATAACTGATGCTGTATCATAAAGCTTTAAGGAACAATCTGGTATAGGAGCTTGTTTTTATTGCCCTCTTGAGACCCTCATGTGGCCGCAAATCAAAATGGCAACATCTTCAAATCATTTGTCAATCAGGCTGTTTCTTGAGAATTTTGAACTTGTTTTGTCAATGTGATAGTCTCATTAACCATGTCTGTAGTCTAATTTCATACATTGCTCCACATGAATGTTAGAACCATTTGCTCAGTTTAATAGACATTGCTGCGACGTCGTCAAAAAAAAAAAAACTAACCTGGCTTTATGCTTTTTTCATTGAGGGGGAGAAAGGTTGCGACAGGATTTCATACTAAGCTAAGAGGCAATATGTTGGAGCAGCAGCAGGGCTATAAAGGTGCACCCACAGAGCAGGAACAGTTTTGTAATTTGTTCTTAGGGAGAAGAAAATAGCTATTTTTAGCCATAACTGAATTGAACAGCAACATGAGATGAGAAAGCTTGATGAATGTCATCCAAAAAAGTTCATTATGTATAGGCTTTGAAATCTCTGAATTAATCTGTAAAGTAGGTAAATTACTTGTTTTCTTTTCCAGGGATAAATAGTCGTAAATGCCTTCACTTTGACAGATCGGGTCATGTGAATTTGAAACTGCAGCACAAGTTACAATACTGGTTATGTTAATTTGTACAGCTGTAAGTTCTAGTAAGACAGCTATAATTTTCCATCATTATGATTTGAACGTCCACACCTCAGACGATCTGACTCAGAGGTGTCACAGACTGGAACTTCAAAGCCTTGTGGCTGACAGTTTAGAGATTAAGACTTCAGGAGGCACAGTGATGAAATAAAACAAAATCAATCAGAATATAAATCTATTTACATCTTAACCACTAATGCCCGGTATCCTTTATTGTGAGCAAACTCATGACCTGGGGACTAATCAGAATGATAGATGGACTGTGCCAAGGTAAACCACAGCCTCATAGCTCACTCTGGGCGAGAAAGGGAGAGAGAAGAGACAGGGTGGTACAGAAACTGCCCAGAAATCTATTTAAGGAATGCAAAAACATGAACTTCGCTTGGCAGGGAGGGAATGTTTTTTGTTTTATTGCAATGTGTTGTCACGCCAGTTTTTTTTAAAAAAAAAGAGAGACTGGGTGCCAGCTATTTTAAAATGATTGTTGAGGTCAAAGGGCTGCTGTGGCTTCATTGACTGATCAGGTTTCCGTGAGAGCTTGGCTGATGCAGAAAGCATGCACACACTCATGGAGGTCCTAAGTCTCTGTTGTGTTTCTTCACTTTTATTCCTCTGATAATTAATTTATTGTCTCTCTTTATATGCATGGCCATGAAGTCACTCAATAATAATATTATGATGTTCAGATTAGGCATTAATAATGGGAGATGCCATTGAGCCTCATTCTAAACAACACTGATAAATATTCAACACCAAAAAAAAAAACAGAGCAAACAAACAAACAAAAATTCAAGCTCAGCAGAATAAAGTAGCAAGCAAAGTGGCACGTGTTTTCTCACTTCTTCTAGTATGAAAAGGTGAAGATGTTATCAGCTGACAAAAGAGACTGTTTGCTCCCATGTCAGAGGAGAGAAACAAAGCTTCTCCACAGCCACAGATGACAATATACAATTATTTTCACACAGTCAGTAATAATCCCCATAACAAATAAACTGATCATACTGCGTAGTGTTCAAGGCTTTTAAAATTCATTCAGGCGTACAAACAATATAATGAAGCTAGAACAAGAGAAAGCTAGGGAAGGGAAGGTGTGATAATGAACCAAATGAATGAATGAATGAATTAAACACAAATCTACCTTTATTAATTTATGTATGCACACTTAAATGTTGACATGATGACTGGATATTATAGTGAAATGTCAAGGGTGAAAATTAAGTTGTTCAGACAACTTAAAAATGTATAAAATGGGATAATATGCACTTATTATAACTGAATAAATAGAAAAAAAAATAACTTGTAAAAGCCTTGAGAGAAGTTTGACACCCAAAGCTAAATGATAGAAACAAGTAAGACTAGAATAAATGTTTTACTCCATACTGATACTACTGACCAGCAGCAGATCCTTTCAATTTTCCAGGACACAGCACAGGAGCAGACCTCATATTTGCTACAACCACAAACAAGAAACAGGCTGGCAGGCATTAGCGAGCCTTTACAAAGCCCAGCAGGGCTGGCTGATTGGCCTGGGCCACTTTCCCTTCCCAATGAGCCAAACACAGATGATGTAATAGGCATCATCAAAACCAGCATTGTTATTGCACTTTTATAGTTTTTTGTGTATGATCTTAATTGGTGTAGAGAAAGATGCTGTGCAAGTTGCTGGTTCATCACACTTACTCACACCCATAGTAATAGCTATGGGCATTTATGAGCCTCCAGATATATTTTACTTTTGGGGTGGGGGTGTTAACTCAGCAGGTTAGCGTTTGTGTGCTGCCCCGAGCAAATGTGGCAACATACTGACTCTCCAAATTAAAGGCAATCTCTATAATAGTTGCACCCCTGCAAGCCAACAGGATTTTGGAAAAGCATTTCATCACATTTCATCTGCATGATCAAAACCTATTGTCAGATCATGGTGTCATCTCTCCTGTCAAACTTCAAGGTCAACTGCATGAGGTTAAAGATTCCACAGAAATCGTGGTTGCCCTGACCTTTCATCTCAGATATCAGAATTCAAGTGATTCACTCAGTGAGGAAAGTAGACAAGAGATTTATCCTCCCAGACAAAAGCAGACAGCACCAACTATAGTTGGAGTTGAGAAAAGGGGTTCAAAGTTTTCAGCCTAGCTGTCAAACTGTCACCTAGAGAAAGGTTGTAATGCTTTCATTTGAACTTTCAGACAGTTTTAACCCCAAAATTACTGGTGAAGGCTGGGCTAGCTTTAGTGGATGCAAGTGGAAAAGGTTACCACTACTCTGCAAAGCTAGGCTAGTTACCCCTTTTTTCATCATTGTGGTTTAGCTTCAGGCACATGTAGCTGTGGAACAAAGGGAATTGACGTTGGTTTGTAAAAGTTTATATTTTTCACTTACGGCAAGCGGTAAGGGAAAAAAAATATCTTTCAGCTAAGGCTAGCTTGCTCTCAGCTAGCCCTAGCTTTCACTTCATACAGCGCTCTACTCTTAGCTGTCTAGTTGACTGTTTTGTGCTTCTTTACTTAGCTTTATAGCCAGTTACTGTTTTCACACACACAGAAAAATATTATTTAAAACCCACCATTTAAAACCTCTGATAACACAATGCTAACAGCCAACTGTCACAGTGAATCATGCTACAGCTGCCCAGATTTACTTTGTATGCATCTCTGTAAAATCTTTGGCTTACCAACAATCTCTCTTATCACACTGATGACGATGATGGTGATGATGATATCCCAACTGCTGTGACTGTATAATATGTGCAATACAAGTGGGCAGTCCTGCTGCAAATAATCTGCCAGGTCCCACTGAGGCTATCAGAGTCTTGATTATTATGTATCCTGCTCCCTCCATCATCCACATGTTTGTTGTTCACACACCTCTGTGAGACTGAGATGGAGTGGACTGATGAATGAGTCACCAGGGGTGCACTCTGCTTAGGGAGACTAACAATGAACAGAGGACACACACTCCTTATTCTCATCAGGAGAAGAGCTGACCAGTGAGGGCTCAGCTGCCAGTCTGTATCCGACTAACACTCTGTTCTGTCAGATGAGTGCTGTGTGATGAGTGCTGTGGAAGAGGTTCACTGAAGAGGTTCACTCAGGTAAAAATTAGGCTCAATGCAACATTGACACATGGGATAATTTCAATGTTATGAGCAAATATGCCCCATTTGTTTTGGAAATAACACAAAATTGTAGCAATGGAAAATGTTTAAAAATGAGAATACTATGTGAGTACACCAAAATAGATATGAGATATAGAATGTTATATAAGCAGTGAAGAGACACCTGCACTGTTACAATAGACAAAAACAAGTGAAGAAGATAGAACAAGTTCAAGAAAAAGAGAGAGTAAAATAACACAAATATTTACAGTGCAGAAAAGAGAGGTGCATTTTTATTAGTGTTTTTTTAATGAGCTGCTAATCTCTTGATCTGAAGCTAATGTTGACATGTTTCTGTGATAATCAGTAGTCTTTGAACAATTATTATGATCAACTAGGTGTGTTTACGTTTCTTATCTTTGTCAGGAGGTATTCACTAAACACATGAAAACGGATTTGAAGGGATTTAAAGATCACCTTTTCACAGACCATTGATCCAAAACATGAGCTTTTCACAGCCCAGAGAGATCACTGGTGAATGTCATTACCAAGTCAGACTGGGCACTAACTCAACCTTGACTCAGAGCTCAGCATTTACATATATACTGAAATGCATGACTTCACTTTTCTCACGATGAGTAAATTTGTGTTTTCATCATATGCCAATGTTAAATTAACTACTTGAATTACACTGACAAATAGCTAAAAGCTGTGAAGCTCGATGCTTTGGTTTCTAGTTCCTGGCAGCTGGCCAGTTGTTCGCTCCTAAATCATTAACTATGTTTCTGGTAAATTTATTACATTACCTCAGCTTCCACCAAGGCCAGCCTGTCTCTTCAAATGATACTGAGCAAAACAAATTAGTAGTATATAAGGACACAGGGTTGATAAGGAGGCCTGAGGTGCATGAAAATGTGAAACAAACAAACAACCTTTAAAAAAAAAAAAAAGAAAAAGCAAGTTAAAAGCTGGTGTTTATTCATTATTGTGCTTTCCTGAAGGGATCAGCTTCCCCTGAAGACACACTGTAAACACAGCACAGCTCAAAGATGCATAATTACCGTGTTGTTTACCAGAACCTGACACATAAAACAACCTGTATCCTGAGTGGGTATAATAATAATAAAACAAAAAAAAAGCAAACAAACAAAAAAAAAAAAAAACAGTGGCTGTGAAAAATAAATTGTGTTGAAAAATATTATTGAACATTCTCAGCATTACTGTCTATTTAACAGCTCAGCTGAAAGAACATCTTCCATTAACTGTGTACCAGTTGCTTAAGTGTAGAAACAAAAAACTTGATTGTACTCAAGGTGAGTAGTTAGATTAATAAATACATATTTAATGAAGATTTAAAGTCTGAAATTTAGCCACCAGGCAAGGCATTTTGGACTCTAAATGATGAAGTGTCTTGCTGTTTATTTGCTAAACACACACTATGTAAAGGACTGAACATTAAAATAAACTGTATAGTATGTCTAGGGTCAGGAGGGCTGGGGGCTGGAATCTATCCTAGCATGCACTGGAGGAGAGGGAGGAAACACCCTGGGCAGGTTGCCAATCAATCACAGGACAAGCACACACTTAAACAGACAAACACATACACACCTACAGGCAATTTAGATCTTTCAGTTAACATGTCTTTGGACAGTGGAAGGAAACTGAAGCATGCAGAGGAGACCCACAGAGGCACAGAGATTACATGCAACACATGCTGTGACCCCACTGATGAAAACTAAACTTTGGTCCAAACTGAAGTATCTCAACAATTATTTGATGGATTGGCATTAAATTCATAGTTCTTGTAACATGAATCCCAGTGACTTTGGTGATCCAATGACTTTTCCCCTAGCACCACTATGAGGCTGATATTTGTGGTTCTACTGGATGGTTCACCTTAAAATGGGAGTACAGAATTATCATTAGGTCAAAATTTTAATTTGTCCAATAGCATGCTAAACTAAAATGGTTGACAAGGTGAACAATATACTCTCTAGCATGGCTGTAGTTTTGTAGTCCTCATCAGCAAAATTAAGAAGTATCTAACTGAAATTTGTGGATTAAAAAAATGAAAAGACACACATTTTGATTTGCTCTTTAATTCCTCCAAGTAAGACTGAAGAGACATCTCTTCTCTGGAACATCACTGCTTTTCTATTTAATACAACGCACAAGTCAAAACACGTGCAGAACTGATTCCAAAATGGATAAAAACTAATCAGATTATATTATCAGGGTTGCAGCTGTGAACCCTTGGAGTTCTGGGAAATTCTAAAAAAAATTCAGTCCCAAACTATTCAAGACTTGTGCATCTGATCTAACCAGAATCCATTGAGGCTTATCAAGATACTATAATTTTTTCCCCATTTTTATCTTTTAAGCTAACATGTTATTGATGAAGCTTTGTTAAGCATTAGGCTTGATGGAAATAATTAAGTTTTGTGTCTTAAGATTTAGCATCCAATGAAAACTCTAATGAACATAGTTTCTCCTATATAATCATGTTCACAAACATGCTGGTGTTCTGGGTGTGTTGCCAGACATTCCTTTAAAGCCTCTTTTGAAGTAGAGACTCCAAGCGCAGATATATGATTCTCTCTGATCTTTCTCAAATTGAACAGTCAAACTTGAAAGATGGTAACATCATCTCAGTAATGTGTTAAAGCAAAGGAGGTTCTCCGCCCCTTTTCTGTGAAGAAAGACTGTTTTAGTCATAGAACGTAATTTTATATCCTTTGCAACACTGAGAACATACTGTATACATTCTTTGTTTCTTAATGGTGCAAGCTAAAAAAAAGTTGTTCTATGGCTTGATATTTTGGCATTTGGTATTTTCTCACACTAGTTGGCCCCCTGTGGAGAAAAATGCGTTTACTTTCATGCATAGATATCCCCTCTAGAGCCACAGAATACATTCTACAGCTGTTTTTACAGGCTGAATAGTACATCACATTCAAATAAAATCAGTGGAATGCCCCTTTAAAATGGGTTAAAAACATGCTAAATATAAAACACGGCTTTAGTGTGAGGTCTGACAACCCAGGCATGTTTCATATCTTTCAGCATTTCCATGACTTCAACAGCAGACATTCCTCTCAGGATTATCAAGCTTCTCGTGCCTCCTCAAACATTCACGCATCACTGGCTCTTTTGCTCTGTCTCTAATGCTTGAGGACGCACCTGCAGTGCCAATGTTTTATGTACCATGGCTGTAAAAAATATAAAGCCTTTCTGTTCACAAATAAAGAATCAATTTAACCTGATTGAGTTTTTCAGACCATGTAGTTCTACAGTGCTTATATCCCGTAAGAGGACAAACAAGGATCTGCTATCAACAATCTCCCTCACTCACCGTCTGCCCCGCACCAGTTTGCTCTTCCCGTCCCTGACATTTTCAATCTCCTCTCCATCGTCACTCTAATCCAGCTTGATGCAGCTATCTGCCTGCTAACTCCTCTCCTTCAGTATTGAATGGTGATTACTGTGGGCACCTGTATTCTTGTGACAGTCAAGGTCACATAGAATTCCTAACAAAGTTTCCTACTCAGTGAATGTGGCAGCTTCTCACAGAGACTCTACTGTACTGCTACAGCACTCAACAAGAAGAATGAGCATTTGCCGTCTCTATTTATGTCCTTGGTCAGTTTCCTCCAGTGTTATCAGACTCTCTGGCTTGATTTATGTTCGTCTGCTCTAGGTTTACTAGCTGCAGCATGCAAATGGACATTAAATTTCTTAAGAAGAGGTTAAAAAATATCACCACTACTGATCTAGTCATAGAACGTAATTTTATATCCTTTGCAACACTGAGAACATACTGTATACATACTTTGTTTCTTAATGATGCAAGCTAAAAAAAAAAAAAAAAGAGTATTTTTTTAAGGTATTTTGGCATTTGGTATTTTCTCACACTAGTTGGCCAAAACAAAGTAATTTCCAACTGAATTCCAGGCAACAAGAAAGCAGAAACACTCTGAACAGTATGTCAACATAGCCTCGGGAGACTAAAATGCGTCCCTCTGGAATACCCATAGCTTCTGTCACGGCAAAAGTCAAATTTTGTAGAGCTTAGAAGTCATCTAGTTTCGTGGGGAATTAATGAGCAATAAACAAATCATGAATTTTTTCATTGAGTGAGTAAACTTTTCTGTGATTATTTTTGTGGGGCCATTAAAAATGAATGGAAAAAATGGCCTTTTTTTCCATCATGTCAAACGAGTGAGGTAAAAAACATTATGTCAATGGCTGAAAGGACTGTTTGTGAAGAATCTCAGTCATCCAGATCATGGTACTTCTATATAGGACAGCAACTGGACCTGCTTGATTTTCTTGAAAACGTTTCGCCAATACAAAAGGCGTCAGGTCTAAGTGACTGGTGGAGAGTCACGAACATTTAAGCTCTCGTGAGGCTGTTAACACCTTCAGAGTTGTTGACCCACCTGGCCATCATGTAAGTTGTTAGAGTCACATGAGTTGTGATGTGAATGGGTGTTGAGCTGCCTGGGTAGGGGTCTCAACACTGCACTCTATTTAGTGACCGTTGCTCCACTTTGATGTAGGTGGCTTCTTCCACTCCTCTTTCAAACTACTTGTCTTTAGCCAAAATGTGAACATTGCTGTCCTCAAATGAGAGTCCCTTGTACTTCAGATGTAGGTGGACCTCTGAGTTCTGATCTGAGGAGTCAGCTCTCTTCCCATTCGCTGAAAGGACTGTTTCCACTGAAAAACCTATACAATATAGTGACAACAAAGAAATGCTGAAAACACGCAAGTTACTTTTATCAGGACTCCCGTGATAAAGGAACAATTGTGATGATAAGTCTTTTAGTTCATATTGTAGAGGAGGATATTAAAGGATCAGAACTGACAGCACACATGGGTTACCAACTGATGTGGCGTACCAAAGAGACATCAGAAGAGCAGCAATGGGGATTCTACTTGAATCCTTGTTAAGAAAATCCTAAAAGGACTGTTTGATTTGCTGTTCTGGGCAATTTTACCCACCAAATAAAACTTGCCTGCCAGCCAGTCAGGCTACAGGTTTTTCAAACCTCCCACTGTAAACACCATTTACTTTGAAATAACAATAATTTACTTTGTCTTCATTCTTTGACAGACAATGAAAAGGGTATTGAATTTCATTCTCTGCAGTACTAAAGAGGTCTTAAAAAGGTCTTATCAGTTCCAAGGAAAGCAATGACATAGTTAAATTGAACACACTCCATACTGAATATCAACAGTAGGATGATAATACATAAAAAAATCATCAATTTGTATTCTGTATAATTTTGACATTCAAGAGACAGAGGGCATTTATTAACTAAACAGTGGATTAAAGAAAACATGTTGTACAGTGTTGCAATTCTGAGGGCTGTGCTGATTCTCTACAAATGGGAGCTTGGGGTCTCAGGAGATTCAGGATTAATTTTAAGCAAACCATTGAGCTTTGCGTACAAACTCAACAGGGGACAGAGCAATTTGCTTCGTAATGACTGACGTGATAAGATGGTGATTCAGTGTTTAGTGAGAAAGCGATGACTGTGAATTATTTAAAGAATTGTTTAGGTTTGCATGAGAAAGTGAGGTTGCAAAATATTACTGCAAAAACAGGAAGTATAGTTGTTTATTGTGGTACTTGCTTCACTTTTAAAAACAAACAACTAGCTTCCTCAAAATCATTTTGGACAGCTATCTATCATAAGATAGCACCTCAGTCTTTCTTTCTCACACCTATGTCTGTTTAAGGAGGTTTGAAGCATAATAAACAGTGACTCAGCACTCTCTCAAAAATGCTAAGAGCATTTTCATGATGCTAAAAAAGCAAAAGATGCCCATTAAAACTCTTCAGACATATTGTGCTATATAATACGATCGAAACCCTCATTATCTTACTTTTCTTCACTGATAATGGTCTTGTCACAATGCAGCACTTCAGACATAGACTCTAGACTATCGTTGTCCATTACCTTTTCTTCTGCCAACTTTTTGCACATCTACCAGAATCAACCAGGATCCCTTTGCTTATCCTTTAAAATTAAGTTTTGGCTGACTTGACATTTTCATCATCAGATACACTCATACAGAATGTAACACGTTAGCTTTGAGGAGTCTTAACATGTTTAAATTCTCAGATTGCAAATAAATCAAACCCACTTTAAGCTTTGTTGATGTAAATGGATCAAACCACTTTCCTCACATACAAACATCGCAAATGCATGTATTGCCCTTGTTTGTTGTTCTCTTATTGACGTATTTTGTTGAGTAC
The DNA here is from genome assembly GCF_001640805.2 of Lates calcarifer. Classification (NCBI taxonomy): domain Eukaryota; kingdom Metazoa; phylum Chordata; class Actinopteri; family Centropomidae; genus Lates; species Lates calcarifer. Next base: position 19,289,620 of record NC_066844.1, on the reverse strand, counting down.
TGCTTCACTGGAAAGATGCTAACTGACCCCAGGTTGAGAGGAGTGGTATACTGTCACAGAGGCAGCTAGTCCGGATTAAATTGTGTCAGAAAGCTTTTGTTATGAGGATATGGCTATTTCCTGAAGGCTGTATGTACCAATGTAAACTTGATTTGTATTAAACTTGCAAAAATACCTGTAAAAAATATGTTTGGTAATTGTTTCTAGACAACTGAATAAATTCTCATTAAGATTTGTCTTCAGAATTACGCTGATGGTTTCCTATCTGGTCACTTTTAACACTGCACAGCAGCTACTGTGCAGCAATACTTCTGGAGGTTCCTCACAAATATACAATTAATTATGATCAGAAAACAATCAGTGAGATACTTTTATCAGATATGTGTTTTTGTCTCACCTGCACAGACTGTAGTTATTTACAGCTAGACAAAGCTGATAATCCAACATAATGATTCATATATTAAAGATTTTAGGCTCATTATATGATGAGACTGGATGAACAGCACAAACATTGACTCCAGAAATGAACATTTTGCACGTTTCAGTTTTTGCTCATATTGTGATGCATCCTGCAGGTCAGCAAATGAAGCGCTCGTGATGTGAAGTGTCTGAACAATTCCCTCCATTTAGTGCTGTAGAGGGAAGATGAGGAGCTGCACGTTCTCTCCCCTAAATTATCATGCCTCAACAGCCACTGCACAGATTCAACACAATGGACCTCACTGCAAGCTGGGAAGCATTCACAGAGCCTGTGGAGGCTCATTTCTTGGAAAGCCAGAGAAAAGTTTGCTTTTGGAAATAAAGTATTGTTTTATATTGATGTGTACAGTGAAAAACAGATCTAGAAATACAGTTATAAGTCAGTATACCTTAAGAGAACAGATCAGCATCATTATCAACAAGCACTAACAATGGCCTCTTCTTCCTCTTCCACTATTAACATTGTGATCTTTCAACTCAAGTTTAATTTTTGCGTGTCTGCTAAATTAAACAATTTTTTTATTTTGACTAGAAAAGTTTCTTTTAAATAAGTGTGTCAGTGCAACATATGGACTGACTGTTAATGAGTAGCAATGCTGTATTACAGATGTAATGCATGTAATTTGATGAGGTTATAACACAGTCACACTCACATTAAGATCATATTAGCTTTCAGTCCAATGAAATATCCATGCACCCAGCATTGGAAAAGGATGTTATGTCAATCATGGATTCAACAAAGGTAATAAATAAACAGTGAGCGGAATGATCATGTCAATACTCATCACCTGAGAGTGTTTGTGCACTGTATATTACCTTAGCTCCATTTCTAAATGCACTGCATCACTGTTTCTTTTATCCTGCGACTCTGTCTGCAATAGTTCCTTTCACACATCTGATTAAAGCAGGAGCACCTGTCTGAATCAGATGTGTGTTGCAGTGTAATATTATTTGACAGCCTCATCCAGCCTGCACGCTCGCTCTGCCGACCTGCGCCTGTTGGCTCAGTGGTGGGGATGCAGACTGGGGCTGACAGTCTGCACCTGAAGTGGGCGATTGAGAAAAATAGTCCTCGCCTTGATGGTGTCTTAATCAAAACAGCTTCCACATACAGTTTGTCACTCCTGGGATTACTGTGGTACCCTGTTTCTAGTCTAGTCTAGTCTCACTCTAGGCCTGTGTGCTACACAGCACTGAAGGCCAGGAGGGAACATCAGTGGGAGAAATTAAAATGAACAAAAGAGGTTGTTGCCTGTGCAATGCTGTTGTACATATGAACATGTGTGCAGAAGAAACTGATTTCTTTGTTGCTGAAAAAAATAAATATTTTATATTTCTCAGAAGAGCTTATGTGTCATAGAGTGAGGAATTGTTAATTATAAGCTCATCTGTGTGAGTTTTCATGATATTTCTGATGTGAATAATTGCAGAAGGTCAGCAGACACTGTGAATCATATCACTTTTCATAAAGTATGTCTACACTGTTTCCCTTCGAGCACATTCACATGTGTTTCGTCTCACTGAACAGAGTGGGATGGTGGCTGCAGCACAGGATATACTAAGATAAATGGCCAAACATGGAAATGGAGAGTTTGTGTCATCATTCAGATATGTTGAACCAATCTTCTCGACATATACAGTAAAAAACCTCAGTTAATGTAGAGTCATAGTGATGACGACCACTGATACAGACCACCCAAAAGCTGCTAGGGAGAGGCAAAGCCCTCATTTACAAGGAAACACTTAAATTTAATCTAGAATAATTATTCTATTCTATTTATAAATGTTGCACAGATCTTATTTTTTAAATTATCCTGATTACAGTGGCCAAAAATACATGCAAATACTTCATCAGGAAATTGAAAATAGAACTGAATAATTACCTATCATCATACCATCACTCTCATAGTTTTGTTCATTTTAAAACCAAACATTATATCATGGATGATGTGCTTGAAGCCCTGAACTCTCACTAAAGGTCACTAAAGGTCATTTAGTGATAATAATTCATAATAGAGTTTTAATTGTCATTATTTTCAAATCATTAAAAGGAAGCAAGCTAGTATGACTCAGCCTTGTGCAGTACAGTCTTTCAGTTGCAGGGTCAGAAAATCTTCAGTTTGTTCAAAACTTGGCACACCTGGCACCATTTGCTGAATTTATTTTGAAGAGGTATTTAGTTCCATGCTGTTGTACTATATATTTATATTCTCTAATGAATAAATTAAAGCTCTCTTATTGAAAGCTATGAGAGCTTTTAACACATTGCCTCTCTAGCTGGGGGGTTAGTCCAAGTCGGTTTTACTATTGTTCAGTACTGAGCTTCACAAGAAATAAAATAGACATACTACACATCAAAGGGATGAAATTTTATTATTGTATTGACATGAATATAAGCAAGCCCAGTCTCAACATCAGTTTTAAGGTCAATCACAACTTAGACAAGAGAGAGAGAGAGAGAGAGAGAGAGAACTGGGTTATAATGAGCTCATATGAGGCTTTTTACCACCAGTCTGGCCAAGTTCTCACCATTTTGACTGTGAAAACTGTGAGTGCACCTTTAACACTGTGAGTGCACATTCTTACATCATAAAGCCAAAAGATTGCAAGCACCCCCTCCTAATTTGTCTTTGGCTGAGGAGGAGTGAATTGTTGTATTTACTTATCAGCAAGAGGCTGCCAGGATATCAAGGTAAATCTGGGCCAGTGCGGCCATAAGTTCGGTGTCCCTGGTTTGAACAGCTCTGACGCTTTCATCCAGAGTGATCTTGATGAAAGTCACAGAGGGGTTGACTGAGGATACAGTCAGACATAAATCTCTGTCAGGGGAAAGTCCTTCACTGTAGTCAAGGTGATAGAAAGGGACCTCGACATTGATCATTTTGTGTCTGTTACTGTAACAGTTTGTTTGAGTGTTGAGCTGTAGTTTGGAGAAAAAGACTGAGTTTGTTCCAAGTGCCCCAAGCACAGATGAAGTGTGTGTTTACAATAAGTTTTGCATGCCTCCTATGTGTTTGCAGTCTCATTTGCATCTATACAGGTTTGTTTGTGAGCATCTGTCGTGCAGCTAAGTGTGGCTGTTTGCCACTGATAACAAACTGATGTTGTCCTGTATTGTTGTATTGTCTCCCTCCAACACAAAGCACATTACCATTTGTCTTCATACTGTCTCCTTTCTGTGTGTCCTCCCCAGAGTGACAGCCTGTAACTACAGTCACTCTGAGGAAAACATAAGAATATAGAGAGGTATAGGTATATAGAGGTTGTTGGTGAATCCCCCTTTAAAATCACATTTTTGGGAGCCTCCTGGTCTAAATAAGTATTTTTAACACATGAAAGTGAGCCTAAACAATGACAGCTGTGGACATTTTGATGTGAAAAGATGCACCTATCATATGAATTAATGTTTGACGTCCCCCCCTCTCATGACTGTCTGCTCCCGTAGAGGGCGAGCTTTCAGTTACACATGACTTTGCAGAGAGAAGAGGTGGTTTTAAGGAGGTTTTAATAATAATCTGAACTCCCTGCTTGACTGTAACACACTGTTTCTAAACTGGGATTATTAATCCATGAACAAATACGTGCCTGCAGTGAGCCAACAGATCCAAACAGATGGATAACAGCTAATGGAGTGACTGGTGGTGCAGTGATAAAAATAACTCGAATTTCTGAAGAACGGACACTGTTTGGTACTATTTGGGTGTATTTCTCCGACCTTTGACACACGCCTGACGTTGAGGAGAGCAACACCACTAATTCGTTTTTTGGGAAGTCGCTTGTGACTCATACAGTATCTTTGATCCGTCCCTGGTCAGTCCTGCCAGCAGGGCTCCAGGGAATCACTTCATTCTCGGAATCAACGCCTCGGAGCGTATGGAGACTAAGTTCTGCGTCTGGCGCGCAGCTCGATGTCCTGGAACAGATCCCAGAATAATTCAGAGCAACAGACACTTTCTTTACCTTTGCGGGACATAAAACATGCGATGTCTCGGTCAAGGGGTCTCAGTCGACACCCACAAACTCAAACAGGGAACTCCCACGACGTGTTTCGGCTGTTTCTCCGTTGAGCGCTCACTCACCCAGCAGCATCCGTGATCATGACTTCGGGTCTGCCTGCCTCTAAAGCCGTGTACATCGGGATGGAGGTGGTGATCGCCGTGTCCTCGGTCATCGGGAACGTCATGGTCGTCTGGGCTGTGCGTATTAACCGGTCTCTGAGAGACACCACGTTTTGTTTCATCGTCTCCCTGGCCTTGGCTGACATTGCGGTCGGGGCTCTAGTCATACCCCTCGCCATAACCATCAGCATCGGACTCAAGACGCACTTCTACAGTTGCTTGCTGGTCGCCTGCACAGTGCTCGTCCTCACTCAAAGTTCGATCCTGGCGTTGTTGGCCATCGCCATCGACCGCTATCTGAGAGTCAAAATCCCCATGAGGTAGGCCTAAAGGTGAATTCCTTTAGTTTTCAATATCTTGTCTCATTTAGTGAAAGCCTTTGTGTCTGGGACGCGATTTGGACCAAGGGCACTCAACCAAAACGGTCCTTACAGTGTCATGTGCAGGATTTTAATCTCGCGTCTATCCAGAAATGATTGTAACATGTTGGATAAAAGACTATCTGGTCATTTTAATTAGTTTACAGTAACCTTAATGTCAGGCTGCATTAATCTGCTTTGACATCTCTGTCCTATCTCTGGTGGAAATTACAGCGTTAGTGATAACGTCAGTCTTTTTTAAGACTCTGACATTTTCTTATCTGATTTTACGATAGGAGGAAATTTTCATTCATTCATCCATCCGTTATTTATTTTCAATTTCTTAAGTTTAAATTTCCAACCTATAATTTCCCCTAAAGTCACAGTATACAAATATTATGATTGGAAGGAACCAGAAAGAAGACAACAATCTTATATACTCCATGTCCTCTTCCCAAACCAAACCAATAAATAAAAAAGGGTTGTTTATACATGATAGATAGATAGATAGATAGACAGATAATCTTAGTGTACGAAAAGACACTTTATTGTATTTATACATGTGGTATTTACATTGAGATACTTAAGGTCCAAAGGAAGCTCCAAGCCCATTTGGCGCTTTTAAAACTGCTGAATTTCACATCTCTGAGGACTTGAGCTGTTTCCCATTCAGACTAAACATGTGCAAGAAGCATATTAAAGGTCATACATGTCATGCTGGGTCTTAATCCCTTCTGGTCTGAATTGGTAAGAGGCAACATTATGGTATAAACCGGCATTTTGGTCTGATGAGTAGAACAGGAGATTTTATAATTGTGAATATCTTCATATTTTTTTGCACTCTTGTTTTTGCCTAGCCTTGCCGTTTAATCTAACTTAGAGTAACACTCAAGTTTCACTGCAGGTTGGCTCATTTGACAATAAGCTTGGCAGAGCCTGGTTGAGAATGCATGACTGGTCAATAGGCTCATGGTGGCTGGTTGATGGATTGCATAATTTCTTAAGCTGGCAACCAGCACACAAAACATGTACACACACTGCACTCTGCCAGTGAGAAGACATTAATACAGAGTAAAATAACACTACAAAGGACACATTTGAAATATATCCTGAATTATATAAAAACTACAGGTTTAACTGTTGTTTATCAGTGTTCTGCAGGGTCTCAAAGCCCATTTTTCTCAGATAGTGATGAATGTGTACTGCATGTAGTGACAATATAAGGGAATACACAGCAAGTTTTTAAAAATGTGCCTAATTCCAAAACAGGATGAAGTAGAGAACCATGTATATTATTAAAAAAAATAAAATAAAGCTGCATTATAGCTTTATTTTTACTGTAAAAGTATTAGTTTAAATCATGTTTGTATGAAGTTCTTAAATATTTTTATTCATGACTGAAATTACCAGTATAAAACGTGGTGCTGGTGTTTTTCCAGAAAGGAAAAACAAAGAACCAGATTTTATAGTCACAAATCTTAGAACATTTATTTCCACCTCACTGACAAGCCATTTTAACCAGAGACCCCCATCTGGACAGGTTCAAACACCAGTGAATTGTTTTTTTACTGTCTTCTGGTAAAGTGATAATGTGAGCCAGAAATCAAATTCCCCTCCCTAAACCACCCCTGAAACTGTGGAGGGACACAGTTTAACAAGCACTGATTGCTTTTTATAGCAGAGTTGGTTTGGAAGCCCACTATCATAATAAGGGTGGTCTGTCAGAGATTTGAAAAAGTCCCAAGTATTGCTAGTGAGCTTAGCTGGAGGATGGGATTTTGCAGGTGGGAGACAAGGAGCAAAATCCTACAGGAAAGTATAGATAGACGGACAACAGGTAAATCTAGAGAGTCATTTTTGTCTGACAGACAGCTGATCTGTATGCAGACAGACAGCCGAGCTTTACAAGCAGCTGTGCAGAGAGTTATGAGCGCGCAGGTCGAGATAAAAACTGATGTCACATTTGGGAGGACCTACTCCAGACAGGGTCTCTTTAAATATCCTTTCATTCATTCGTCCTGTGTTGTGTCTACCTCACCCTGGCTAAACCCTGAGTGTGTGTGCTCTTTATATGACAGACTGTGTGAGGCAATGACAACTGAGATAAAACGAGGGAGGAAAACAGAAGAAATATGAAAGCTTGGCTCTGGCAACTTCTCCTGTGGTGTGTGTTTCCGTGTTAGCCAGTGGGCCGGCGTGATAAGAGAGAGAGAAAAAATGCGTCTCACATATGCAAGAGAGTGAGAGGTGAGAGGAGAAAAGAGCTTCTTTCACCAGCTTTGAGTCAGCTCTTACTGTTTAGGTATAAGGGTTGAACAGTCTACCATAGTCCCTTTGACAATGACTAATTCATGGAGCTGTCCAAAGGCAGACAGTTGTGTGGGAGAGATGGGATTGGTGACATCCTATTAAAATACCAAAGAACTGCAGACAGTTATGTTAGGCAACAACTCCCAGAGATTTCCTCTTCTGAAAGGCAGAAATGTCTTAGCTGGTTTCTGCTCGATGTTTGAGTTTGTAAGTGACTCCCAGACAAATAAGATTGAACAGTTAGTGTGTCATCTGTTACCATGCTACACAGACAGATCAAAAAGACACAAAATAATCAAAACAATTTATGATATTATTTTGTGGAATACAAACCGAATACCCCAAATATTTCACTCAGTTCAACACCCTGTGGAGTTTTGTTGATAGGTCTGGTATGATCAGTAACTTATGGTTGCTAAATGTTACCTAACCTTAGCAATTTTGTACTAAACCATTGTATTGGTTTTATTACTCATTCCCACTTTTCCTGCAGTTGCACCATGTTTTATCATCTACCGTTGTCTTGTACTTGTGCTGCAATGAGGGACACTGTTCTACAAAAGTTACACAGTTACACACAAAGATTTGGTAACCTCCCATTAACAGGTTGGCTGTATTATATTGCCTATAATAATGTAATAATGATAATATAATAATATATATATATAAACACATGTCCATTTTCAGAAATAGTACACTCTGTGTCTGTCTACCTGAGTTTTTTTTTTCCACAATGCTTCATCTTCTTTTCTGTTGCCATAGCTACAAGCGGGTCGTGACCCCTCGGCGAGCCGGCACAGCCGTGTTGTTGTGTTGGCTGGTGTCCATCATAGTGGGCCTCACGCCTATGTTGGGCTGGAATAACCTGCAGCTTCTCCGTGACAATGGCTCCCTGATCACTGATGACCTCTTGGTGACCTGCGAGTTTGAGACAGTCATCAGCATGGACTACATGGTCTATTTCAACTTTTTTGGCTGGGTGCTGCCCCCTCTGCTACTCATGCTGGCAATCTATGTTGAGATTTTCTACATGATTCACAAGCAGCTCAATAAGAAGGTTAGACTTTCTTCCTCTTGTGTAGGGCAAACCTGGTCACTTTGCTGGACATGCAGCAAACTAAAGACAATTTGCTATGAAAACAGATGTGAACTGATTAGACTAAAGCTCAATTTGTATGCTGATGATCTTCTCCTTTATCTTTCTGTAGGTGACAGCAAGCCACACAGATCCGAGACGTTATTTTGGCAAAGAGCTCAAACTGGCCAAGTCGCTGGCCCTTGTTCTTTTCCTCTTCGCAGTCAGCTGGCTCCCTCTTCACATCCTCAACTGCATCACCCTCTTCTGCCCTGCCTGTGAAAAGCCAGAGTTCCTCATTTACATCGCCATCATCCTTACCCACGGTAACTCAACCGTCAACCCCATCGTTTACGCTTTCCGCATAAAGAAATTCCGCACAGCGTTCCGGAAAATCTGGAAACAGTACGTGCTTTGTCAGGATCCAGTTGGTCGGCTTCCACAAAGGGGGAGCCAGAGAGGACAGAGTCATGAGAGGAGGCTGAGGCAGAATGATGATGATGACGATGATGTGTGACCTTTGGCAGCTAATTGTGTTGCTGTGTAACTGTAAAGTTTCACTCCAATGGTTCACAGAATGGAAAAGACTCTGGCTTTATTTCCATACTTGAGGGATTACTGGTCAAAATGGCTCAGTTGTATTGTAGGATGTCAGAGGGATGAAACAGATGAAGGAACTCCATTGTGGACTGAAGGATTTCCTCCATCCAACATGCTCCAAGGGGAAAGGGTGAAAAATCAGCATGGAGACAAGATCAACATCCTAATTCAGGCTTTGATATAGGGAGAACTGAGAACTTGTTTCTCCGCTGGCTGACAAAATTATGATGATGTTGTACGGGATAAGGGGCTTCTCATCAGTTTCAACAACAACCTGTTGAATTTGAATCAGCACGTGTATATCTGTAGCACATATGGTGCAATAGTAGTGTATCCTGTACTGTACTATTACTTTTGTTTAATCTGAACTAAAACTCATGGCCTTTTTCATGTGAATGATCTTAAAAAAAAAAAAAAAGTTAAACATCTTATGTGCTACATTTACATTTGCCAATTTCAGTGGCCTTATAGATAGAAAATGAAGAAGAGGAACTGAGAAAAAATGTATTGTGGTGACAATCTGGAATCTGGTAAACCAGTGGACAAGCACAAGGTTGGCACAACCAGCTTGGTGCTTCGAGAGGGACCACAAAACAGGATGTATGCTGGCTCTATTGATGAAAAAATGTATAAATTGACTCACTTGCTGTTGAAAACGAGGATCTTTGGGGTGACAAACTTCTGGTTTACCAGCTGTGCTAATGGAAAAGTTACGCAGTAACCCATCGGACTCATGGCCTTTACACGCATGGCCTGTGGTGCATTAGCACGTGAAGGTTTTTTGAAACTGCTGATATCTGACCAACAGAATGACTAATACTAGGTAATAGTTGTAGCTGAAGGTAATGTCCATGGTACTTGTACAAATGTACTTGATTCTCCTCATTAAATATTTGTGGACATGGACAATGGTAAAAAAAAATCTAAAGAATGTTGGAGCTCCTCCATCCAATGAACTTAATTTCATCTCTGTAATAATCATCTTAACCATATAATATACCTCTGCTGTATATGTATAGGCAAGCCCTTTCCACTACTTGCAGGGGTGTTCACAGTCTCACAGTCCCAAACTTTTCCCCCGATGCTTTGCAATGAAGTTGGTTTACCACTGTAGCATCATCACAACCTCTGTCATTTTTGTCATAGAGCTGAGTTAAGCCTTTAAAATGAGTGAGTTTTGACAGTGAAAGGGGACTGCTGACACTGATAATATGTACTGTATGTAACTAATGTATGTAGAAAAGTTAATGGAAGATCATATAAGCCTGTATAAAATTCACTTCACTGAACAAACAGCAGTGTATCTCTCATGTATCCTGTTACAGCTGTTGATTGCGCGAGTACATTGGGGAATCCATCCAACAAGCAACTCATTAGGTTGTTGTTGTTTTTTTTAATGACAGCAACAAATAGTAAGTAGTAATAGTAGTAAGAAAAAATGTTACAGCATAAGGCAAGCCCTGACTGGCAACTGACTGACCCTGACTGTGTGTGCATTAGCAGGTGGATGCATCAAAATCCACTGACAGAAATAGCATCACACTTTCACCCCATGTTTTTCTGTATCAGGGGCATCAGTGATGGGAGGCCATTTTTTCTGTGCACATATTGATTTTCTGTCACTCGGCAGAAAGCGGGTTCGGGTGTGAGTAAGTGAGGAGCTTATGAGGGTGGAGTCCAGGGGTGAGGTGGGAGAGGGTGGAAGGATTATTCTGTTTACAAGGGAACGGGTGGGTGAGAGTGCAGCTGAGGAACTCATCAAGAGTTTACATCTCTGTGGAGGTCATGGCCACTCTGATGCTCTCCATTCAACAAAACAGGCCTGTTAATGTGCCCTTGTTGATCTCTGTCTTACCCTGCTGTAGCACTGTGTGTTATTCAATACGCACGCACACTCATGCACATCGTATGTCTTCATCAGACAAGTGTACTCATTGTGTTTCCAATGCTGCTCTTGTAACAATGTTTCCATGTTATACTCTTCTCACTTTGTGGCCATGTAAAATCCTTTTTAAAGCCACTATGTGTAGAATTGTGTAGAATTGTGATGGGTGGCATTACATGCAGTCTAAAGACCTGGTCACACCAGAATTTGAAACAGCATCAGTTATCATAATTTATTACCTGTGTCACACCATCCACTTTTATCTAAAATCATTTGTGGGGGTAAAAACTATTCCACATAAGAACAATGTTTATTAGACAGGAGCCCAAACCTTTCTGTATAAAGACTGTAGGTCTTTTAAATAAACTGTGAAGATGCTGCTCCATTAGCAACAGAGCTAAGCTAACAAGCTAATGAATGTGTTAACTGAGTGCTTTGTTTTCCTTGCTTAATAACTTTTCACTGGAAGAAATGGCGTGCAAGTAAACAGTAGAGAGAAAAACAGAGAAAAGCTCTTAGATCAGTGCTAGCCCAGCCAGGCCCACTAGTGTGTTAGTATTTCATATGGACAATCAAATATAATTTTGTGGTGTGACTGTTACTTAACACTCTTTTTTTTTGTTTGTTTGTTTTGTTTGGATACTAACACTGGGGGAATTAAAGTCAGAAATTTTTGAATTATACACGTAGTGGCTTTAAGTTTTAATCTGTTTACTTTTACTGAATCTGTGTGATGAATGAAACATGATTTGTGCAATATCCTCAGATGTATATTAACCATATATAGAAAAAATCTGTAGCTTAGATATTGTACATGTACACATGTTAATCAGCATCGAGTGCTGGTGGCCTGACAGAAGTATGTGCTAGTATGGTGAGCTGTTTTGTCAGTCTATAATGATGGAGGAATAAGTGAATAAATAGGTCAATAGATGGAATTAAAAAGCAGCAAGAAGACTTTTTATTTCATTTAATACACTAAAGCTGGTGTTATCTGCTGTACTGTTAAAAACTGATTCACATCAAAAACTGATCATTTCAATTCATTCATTTACAAATCATTTCAAAATCATTTTGATAGTGCATTGACTTGTAATATGGAGAATGGTGCCTCTGACATCCCCACTCCATGTCCAGAATGTCTGTTTTTGCATTGCTATATTATAACTTGGGTTGATCTCCCACGAGAGATGCATGACTGAGTGAGCTGCTCAAAATGTCAGAATCAGTTCCAGTAAGTTCAAGACTAATGCCAAACTGTAGAGAGAAGACTTGGGAGCAATTAAAAACTAATTTTACAGCAGCAGCACCTCTAGCCCTGGAGGCTGATCATGAGGAATATACACAGTTCAGCCATGTCTCAGTTCACAAGTGAGACTATGCAGTCACAGCTCCAATCAAGTGATGGATAGGCTTTGTTTTCTGTACATGAACTGTCCCTTAACCACTCATGTATCCTGTACCTAATTTCCACTTGTGGCTGCAGATGCTGGTAGTGCTCAGCAAAAGTTACATAAAATTTAGTAATTCAAAAATTAATTGGCATCAAAGTCTATGTTGTTTTTTGTTGTCACATGTGTATTTGATGTTAATAATCTTTATAGTAAGGGACAAACAACACATACTGCGACATACAGTAAAATATAATGAGCAAACAATAATCTTGCTCATGTGGGACCAATAATGCTGGCTTTGATGCTGGAAAGCTCCCACATCAGAAAGATTTATTCAGGTAACGATACATCACTTGAAAAGAAGATGGACAAAATGGATTTTTGACAGGGAAGAAAAGAAAAACTGGTGACCCTCATTAAGCAAAAATATCAGTCCAATCCAAAACATAAAGAAACCTAACTCTCAAGTTAACTGTCGGTGCAGCATTATAGTTATAAATATTGAGAAACATTTATTGCTACTGGCTTAATCAGTGGTAATTAGTATGTTTATACTACTGTGACCTGAGACTGCATTATTTGTATTAGTATGACAAATCACAGGCCCATTAATCCTTATCTAGGAACAGCTGCATGTATGCAGTTTTAACATGTAGCTTTTGCCCTTAATGAGCTCTGTTTGTACTTGTTCTAAGTTAAGCCCTTTAGCTGTGGTACTTTTAAATGGAAACACAGATTTAAAGGCATGCACTGTGTTTGTTGGAAGTATTCACCAAGTAAAGAGATAGAGAGATAATTTGCCCCTCACTCCATAAAGCTTCTGACTGGATCTACCTCCCAGCTGGTTTCATGCCTGGTGGCTCCAGAACTCCCTCGACATGTCTCACAGAGTTAGAGTGGAGTTGGTGCAGATTGCCAAACAGCTCAGAGAGCTGTTACTGTGCAAACAGCTCGACATTGGGAGCAATTGTGAATATCTGCTGGACTAAGAATGAAACAGTTGTATATAACATCAGATCAAATAAATACATGACAAACAAATTCATTTAACCTCAGATTCATTGTTCTGTGAAGAAGGTATTCAGTGTGTGTGTGTCAAGACTGTCAGGGAGAATTTCACATTTGGATATTATTTATTTGCACCCTTGAGGTTGTCCTTCCTCACAGAGGTGAAAATTTACAGTCAGATGCCTCTACATCCTGGTGTGAACTGAAGCCAGAAAGCTACAGGCTCTCTTATCAACACAACAGAGAAAAATAGAGTGTAATAGAGTCTTTTACATGCCCATTCCTAAATATACATCCTGCAAAAGGAAGAGAAACTTGCCACCACCACATAAACTTAGGTCTGGGCTTGTTTGGTTCTCCTTTTTTTACCATGCAAACACTAACCCTCCCTCAGGATGGCATCTTTCACACTCACATCTAGTAATTAAAAGCATTCACTGCTGCTCTCTGCTGGTTACTGCCCAGAAGTGAAACATCCTATGTCATATTACGTAATATATTTCAGGTATGTGTACTACAAGTAGGTTCAGAAAAAAGTAATCCAAATAATGTCTTGTATAAGTTTACTTATGGTGGACTAATTTTACCACTGCTGTATGTTTTTTTTTTTTTTTTTTTTCCTGTGATCCACTTGAGACTAATGATTTAATGTATACATAACACCTGTAAGTGGATGGGGTCTGTGTCAAGTAAAAACATCACTTACACTAATTACACTACTACTACTACTTACACTAATTTCATCCTTACAGACAAAGAATAAGTCTGTTTCTGAGGTTTTAAATGGTTTACATGAGAGGATGGTAGACGTTTCTAGGCACATAAAAGACCATGTCAGGTTTAAACTGGAATTCATGCCTGGAAATCAGCCATATTCATTTTATAGGTGTTTCACAAAAGCTTTATGTTTATGTGTACACATATTTTACTGTATGTGTCCAGTAAGTATGTATGTATTTGTCTGATTAAAATGTTACAGTCTGGGAGCATTCACAGCTTGCATTTATCTTCTTTTGGATTAAGTTTCCAGAGCTCACTGGTCTGGAATGACTGGTTGTCCATCAGGACCTTTGCACAACTGTCAGTATGTAGCTGAATATGGCACGACAGTCGATAAATGTACTTACATTACATTACATTTTGAGTACAGCCATGAGTTACATATTATTGACTTAATATATTACTTAGAAGTAAGAAAGGGATAATATAAAACTGATCAAGCTGTGAGCTTTCTTCAGTTGACTAAAGAAACAGATGATGGTTGTATTGCAGATTTCTCTCATCATATGTTATGTTGGGGTAGAGGTTTCATTTTTCAAGCTCTATTTTAACACTAGCCTCCTCTCAGCACCTCAACTGCTATCATTTATTACACTGAAAATAAGCTTTTAGCATATTTATAGCATGTTTTCATGGAAAATATTTACTTGTTGGCACTGAGAGAGCTTATTAGGCATATCTCTGAACTTTTATCAACTTATGGCCTCATTTGATCCCTGAGATACTCAGATTTTCTTATTTTTCCAAGGTCTGGACATCAACATTCAAGTGATAGGGCCTTCACAGCCAGGGTCCCTAGACTTTGAAAAGACTTGATGACCTGAAGAGAGAAGAGCTATAAACTCTATTTCTTTCAGTAAATCACTTTAATAGAAGTGCATTTCAGTGAATTATTTTCATTTGATTGTGTTTTAGTAGTTTTAATCTTTTACTAATAATAATCTAATAATAATCACTACAACAACAACATTATTGATATTGTTGTACAAATGTTTATAAAATGTTGAAACAGAAACAGTGTTACTGTCATATCAAGAATTTAATGATGCACAAATGAATCTTCACATTTTTATTGAAATCATTACAAAAGCTGAAAACACATTGCAAAAGAAAAAAAGCAGCATATAAAACATTTATTTTAAATGATTCAGTGCCTACACTTTGTGTTTCTTTCAAACCTTGACAAACCTTTAACTTGTAGAAAAACTAGTAGTTATCAAACATGCCAAATATGTCCTACTTCAGTGTGAACAAACAAAAAATAATGACATTTTTACATATGGATGTGACTTAATTCATTTTAAAATTTTTACTTCAATGTAAGCATTGCAGACACAGTGAAAAAAAAAAAGAAAATCATGGTTTGATAAGTTAAGACATACATATTAGAATACCCGTATATATTTTTGGAAAAATTAGACACAGAAAAAAATTCAAGTATTTTTCATTGCTTGATTGAACCCCCTGATCAAATCCACACAACTTAAATACATATGAATGGGAACATGGTGGGTTTTATGGTTGCTGGAACCGATCACTGCAGAAATGCAGCTTTTCTGGCAGTGTGATATGTATGTAAGAAGGCAAGCAAAACAGACACATCAAAAAACTTTAAGAATTTAAATTAATATGAATGTTTAATTTTGTGATAAATGTTGAAGCCCAAGAGAATAACCCACATGAAGATGAATTAACAAACTTTGAGTCTACACCACTGATCACTCAGAAGACTACTCTTTAGACAATCAAGAATTTTTACCAGCACAAGCAGTGATGTGGTGGAAAATAAATTAAGTAGTATCATGTTTTGATATGTTTTATTTTATTTTTTGCGACTGAAGGTTATGTAAATCATTGATTGGCCGCTTTTAAATTAGCTACCTGTGATAACAATCAATTGCTGTTATTTATTAACCCATGGAGCACAGAGCACAAGTCAGCAGGAAGTGAAACAATTTCTCTCAACAACTGCTGCAATCCATTTTATCATCTTCCATAAACTGTATCAACATGTGACTTCCTTGACCTGTTATTAGAACATGGGGTTCATGTCACATTGTCTAAACGGAAACTTTAGTGTAAAAACTCTCTGAAAGTCTAATGAAGAGGCTTAGTGTATGATCAGACATCTGACAGACTGCAGACTGATACAGCGGCTCCACGATGTCATCTGGTGAAATATTGTTGTTCAAGGAGGCACGCTTTATTACCGAGAAGCTGGTTTGGCAAGATTCAGTCTCAATTAGATGCTACTTTATCCTGGAAAAAAAACACACACAGACAAAAGTTTACAGACTGTCCTAAACTCACAACTCAGTCAGAATGACCCTGGATATGTGACTAAAGTCATGACACATAACTACAACATGGGTGCAAGCCAGCAGTAAAAATACAGGTTATGTACACAATATACACAAAGAGAAATTCTTAACTTGCATTTGTCATTTTCTGTTTCTGAAATGAAACACAGTTTCAGTGGACAGACGATGTGTCATTTAAAGTACTAGAAACACAATGAAACATGATTCAGCAAATCCAGATTGAGTAATAGATCCATAAATAAGGCTTATCAGTCACCTGCAATGTGATTTGCAAATTCATCCAGACCAAGAGATTATTTACAATATTAAAGGAGGCTAGTCTGCCATTTCCTGTAAGTAAGGTTGTAGTTAATTAATGCTTTGTAAGAAATGTCTAGACAAATGTGCCTGATGCAGCAGGTTAAACAAGTTCAGTGCAGTTTTCATTTTATAAGAACTCGACTGGCAGTTAGTATAATGAAGGAAGTGGTGGAATGACTGTAAGCAGGAGGAAACAAGGCCATGATGCAAAGTGTGTTTCTGTCATGGTGATGTCCAGCCAGCTGTGGTGGAAATAAAAAATGTGGAAGCACTGTGATAAAAGTTTTCTTGTAAAAGAGGGAGGGTAATGAAAAGAAAAAGAAACTCAACTTACATCAGCTGCATGACTATGATGACTGAAAAACACCTTCAATAATGATCTCAACCCAAAAAGGTTTATTTTTACTGAAGGACCAATGACACCAAATGCCTGCATCTGAATATATGTGTTTATATATGTATACTCTTCTCACTCTAAGATGGTCTGTAGGAACATAGTGTGAAAGGCTAACTTCCTGGACTGACAGTGTTTCGTTTGCACAATATTTGCAATGTTTGCACCACTGGGTTTGGTGTGTACTGACACACGTCATAAAATTGAACAGTGGTTCATGCAAGTCTTGGTGCAAAGGCCTGGTAGAGCAATTAAAAGCCTTGACCCTTGCAACAATTGACTTCTTATCTCAGCAGAGACTTTTGAAGTCTCCTTTACCTTTTGCATTATGTTGGTTGTTTTATTTATGTTTTATATTAGACTTACACTTAGGCAGACTTTATTGATCCCTTTGGGATGACTCCCTCAGGGAAATTAAGTATGGTGTTCCCTTTTCTCTAAATAAAAAGAACATATCTGACGCAGAACCTAAGATGCTCCACTTGGTAAAACTGGAAATGCACTTAGTTGAACAAATTAGTATGATGTGGTATCATACTTCTACAAAAAATGCAAGTGCACTAAAAAAATCTTACTCACCCATCCACCTTGCTGAGACACCCATGTACCAACATTTCTGCTGAGGAATGCTGCCATGGCACTCTGGACCTTATTTTTCAGCTCTGGTGATGACTTCTTGATATAAAGCCCTAAGGCCACTGAGGCCTTGATGATCTGCATCTCTGAAGCCACTTCAGCCCTCTGAGAGACCTGAGCCTGGCACAAGGCCTCAACACCCTGGCTAAACGCTACCTCTGCAGCCTGTGGAGGGGTGAGAAAAGAATCAAGATACTGCAGAGGAGGAAATTCAACATAAAGCCTACATGACACTTTTCTTGGGTGGTATTTGGCAATGCAAATGGTTTTGGTTTCATTTGGATTTGTCACATCCATCCCAAGAGTGTGTCTTTCTGGGTACAATGTCCTTGATAATCTGGATATTCCACATACCTTACTTACATATTGACTGTTGACACCTTAAACATGCACAAATAAAACCAAAACCAGCTACAAAGCTTAAACATCGACTTACACTCTCAAATATTTTTTGACCCAAATTTGAGTCATACTAGACTGAGATAGTACATCTATATGTAATTTGACTGTCTTCCTGTAATTACTGCAGACATTCAGTGCGTTTATTGAGCAGTGACACCACAAAATAATCAACTGTAGCTTTACTATTTGGGTGTCATGAATGTACAACCTCTGATCCAGTCAATGTCAGTGATTAAGTATTTAATGAAGCTTGTTTAGTGTGTGAGTGTGTGAGTGTGTGTGTGTGTGTGTGGGGGGGGGGGGGGGGGGTCGCACCTCTTCCGCTGCTGCTTTCTTCAGGTCACTTAGTGCAGCTTTGAATATGACATTGTCATTCAGGGAATCAGCCACGCTTCTCAGTTTATCCGCTATCAGAACTGGGTCGAAATCATCTCCACCTGATGAGACATAATATCAAGTCAGTCAGTCAGTCAGTGTCAGCAGGCTCAAATGAACCTACATTCGCTTCTTTTTGTTGTGTTAGCATATGTAGCGGTCCGTTACCAAGTGAAGCCAAATAGTAACGAGGTTTTTAAAAAAAATTATTTTCAAAACAAAAGTGTTGAATATGAAATGACAAACAAGCAAGCAAGCAAACAAACACCGCACCCAGTGACCCAAATACCTGCACCATGTGTGTGTTAACGCTACACTGTCTCATATTTGCTTGTACACGATCTTAATATAAGAATTAATACAGTGTAGCCTGACACCTACTCGACTCTTAACCTACCTTAAAACGAAAGTGAACGTACTGTAACCGGCAGTACATAACACACACAGCTGTCTCATACACATATCGGTACATTAACGTTATAGCCGTTGTATCAGTCATGAATAGGGAAAAAACTAACTAACCCGGGCCGTCAGTCTCCACAGAAGCATCAAATCTCCGACATTCGCGATCGTCCTCGTCCTCTAACAGACATTTAATAATTTCGTTCGTCTGCCACTCGAATTTCTGCTGATCGGTTGGAGCCATCGTTGCTCGCTAATACACGGGTGAAAGCGCAGTGACAGTAGGCAGAGGGCGGGTTACTATTTAACTTCCGGTGTGGGCTCATCCGTCACAGTTTACCTGGAGTTATCGAATAGATTATATTCGTTATATTCTCATGAGGTGCTCACAGCATTAGAATGAAAATGATAACTAAAAATAAAATTATGAATGAACTGATTTTTTTTTTTTAAACAGTTTTTATGGAAATATTTTCTACCTCCATTATATTAGGGTGGACACAGAGATCTCAGAGACGTATACTGAAGCAAAACAACCACAAAGAGAATTAAAATGAGTAAGACTAGACACAAAATTACTACAAAAACATGCAAAACGAGGAGTCTTTTATGTCTGTCATAAGGGGCTGTTGTCTCCTCATAATTCATCCGTGCCAACGACCATCAAAAAAGAAGAAGAAAGACAAACCAACATAAAAAGAAACAAATAATCTCTCATCACTCTAGCTGTTTGTCTACCGTGATGTTTTTTCAACTCATAGTCACCAAATGTAGGTAAACCACTTCTGTAGGAGGTTAGCTAGACGCCATCTGGTTGCCCTGGCAACTGACCTATGTAACCACCACACTGACTAATGTGTGATCTCCAAACAACCTCAACGGCATGCTGTAGCTTACATACAACATTTTTCTCTT
This sequence comes from Lates calcarifer, assembly GCF_001640805.2. NCBI lineage: Eukaryota > Metazoa > Chordata > Actinopteri > Centropomidae > Lates > Lates calcarifer. The sequence goes on along the minus strand of NC_066844.1, from coordinate 19,269,866 downwards.
GAGCTCATGGATCATGAATTTGCTTCATGTTAACACTGGAGGCGATGAGGAAGTAGATCTACTTCTCAAAGCTGGATCACAAGTGGATCATGAGGAAGGAGGAAGCTGTGTGTTAAGATGCACCTTTATCTGGGATCATGGAGTCAAAATGGAAGGCCCACTAAAGTTGGTAAAGGGTCATTAAAGAAACCTGACTGGCAGGACTTTTTTTTCTCTGATACTCATGTTAAATACTTTTATGGATGCAGAGAACAGAGAGGTTAAGCTCTGATAAGTGGGTGTGCACTGACTTACATTTAAAAACATAATTAAATGTGTGTTTAGATGCTGTGACAGAAACTTTGCAAGACAGAAGCAGTACTTTATAGTCAGGATGACAGCCACAGGGAAGCAACAAGCTGCACAAGACACCACTGACTATTTTCATATGCGAATGTTATTTTTGTTGCTTACATCAGGGGAACTCCAATTCATGCAGAGCAGAGGCAGCATCAGTCATTTTTTAATTGTCTTTATTATTTGACCACATTTATATCTTATTACTTACTTTAAATGAATTTGGACAACAGTCTTAATCCAGATTTGATCACCCATCATCTGAGGAATGGTCAAACACACACACACAGAGAGAGAGAGACAGGCATTTTGTTTTTGTGTATTTGCTCACAAACTGAATGTACCTTTTAATTCCAGGAGGGGGCGACATTCACCCACTGATGTTGTTTTTTTGATGTCTGCTGCCCCACCCTGGTGCACATACCACCTCCCACATGCATACACAAGCGTGCACACATACACACACACTCTGATAATAAATGGAAGTTGATCACCAAAACAATCACATTTTTTTCTGCAGTACATCATTCAATCATTCACACTCCTAATTACAACAGTTGTACACTAGTGGTCATGCATATACAGTATGTAAGAACCTGGTGTACACACTTATCAGGATGATTACATGCACAGAAAAGCAACAACATAAGACCACATTACACCAAAATAGGAATTTTTACATTGCAATCTAACAAAAATTGACCCATAGTTAATATACCTGAAAGCTGAACCAAAAGAGAAAAAACAAAATTATTCAGTGTTGATATTGTCACATGATTCAAAGTATGTTCACTGAAATGACTATTGTTGCATGTCTGTCAACACTAACCATAAAACTAAGAATAATAACCACCAAAGCCTAGGCATTTTACTCTAGACAAATGAATGTAAGACTGAATTCAATAAATCTCTTTAGATACTGCTAACCAGGCCAAATAGCACCTGCTTTGGGAACAATGTTATGACATTAGGCTCCTATTAGTTAATATATTTTCACAGTATTTAGTATTCCTCTCCCTCTCTCCACACAGGAGCTAATCACTGATCAGCAGGTGCTTTATTTAATCTGTAGTATTATATCCACTTGTCGAAAGCTGCATTCACCTTGTGCCAATGTCCAACTATGACCTTTCCCACCACCAGAGTCCTCTCAGAATCAGATTGATATAGACAAAGTTATGTTACAGTGTTTAATAGCATATTTACAGTATACAGTAGCATATTTACAGTATACCTTAAAGAACCAGTGTGTAACATTTACACACATATAAATAACATATTTAAGTATGTTATTAGTGTATAGTCACTTAAAAGTAATCAATGTGCTTAGAATGAGCCATTTATATCTGACACAATGATAAGGGCTGATGTGTGGTAGATAAAGTATGTATACACATTCATGGATAACACATAACAAAGCACCAGTGTGAACTACTTGGTGTATGAATAATTCAACCAGACATTGGTAAAGTGCTCCTATAACTGTCATGGTGTCACTGCAAACTTTCTGTCAGTACCAGATCAGAGAATAAAATAAAAGAGGGTGCCAGTGAAACAACTGGAACAGTTGACAGATAAAGTACAGTCTCATGGAGCCCAGAGCAATGAGCAGACTTTGAGGACGGTGGTTCAAATAAACAAAATAAATGTAGACTAACAACTAAAAACTGTAAACATGAACTAACACCACAGTCTTTAGCACTGTTGGATGTAAACAATGGCCTGTGTATTTTTATGCCTCTGTGTCAGTGGTAGCTGTGGCAGGAGCCATTCTGTTTTCAGGTTGTTCGTCCAGCTGTATGTCATTTTGAATGCGATATCTCAGGAACGCCTTGAGGGAATTTCTTCTTTCTTTGGCATAAACACTAACACTAAAGTCAAAGGTCAAAGGACAAGGTCACTGTGGCCTCACAAAACAGGTTTAGAATTTATACACTAATTAACAGCAACTTACCTTGTTGTCAGAAGCACACAACCATGAGGTGGTAATCCATCCATCCATTATCTATACATCTTATCCTTAAGGGTCACAGGGGAGCTGGAGCCAATTCCAGCTGACATTGGACGAGAGGCAGGGTACACCCTGGACAGATCTCCAGTCTGCTGCATGGCTGACATATAGAGACAACTACTGAGACTACTGAGGTGGTAATTGTACTCTCAGTGTCATTTTATTTCTTAAAATATGAATTGAGTATTAACTAATTAACTAAATTACTATTCTTCTCAAGAATCTCAGTTATTTAACTTAAAAAAATAATCAAATGTAACATTATTATTTAATTTCTGTCTCTTTCAATCCTCATAGGTACAAGAGCTAGATTCTTACTACAGCAGCCATCTGCTACTCTAGCCTCCATCTGCAGACAGCGGAGAGCTACAAACACATGCTCAACCTACAACAGATTACTACCACCTTTGCCAGCCTCCACCTCCAGCCTCTATTGGGAATCTGCAGCATCCTCCATCTGCAGATTCTGGCAAATACCTGAGACCAGACCTGCACCAACAGCCTCTACCAGCAACCTCCACTGTAGACTCTACCTGCATATGCTGGCAGCAACCTGATTGCTCTGTGGTCTTTGCTCTATGGTTTCTCCCAGAAACATGAAATATCTCCTCCACCCACTGATTCCAGCAAACAGCTAAAGGCCTCCACTGCCAGCCTCTACCAGCAACCTACAGCCTCCTCCACCCACAGATTGTTGAGGACAGCTAAGGCCAAACCCTCCACCTGCAGATGCTTGCAGCAACCTTATTCCTCCACCCATGGCCTCTGACAGAAACCTGCAATACAGCCTCCATCTGCACATTCTAGCAGACAGTTAAAGCCCAGGCCTCCACTTCCACTGGGACCTCCACCCTATGCAGTCCTGCAGATTGCTGCAACCCAATTCCTCCACCTCCAGCCTCTGCCACCATCCTGCAGCTTCCTCCTCTTGCAGATTCTTGCAGACAGCTGATGCCAGAACCTCCGTTTACAGCCTCTACCTGACACCTGCAGCTTCCTCCACCTGCAGACAGACATAGTCCAACCCTCAATCTACAGCCTCTGCCAACAGTCCACAGCTTCCTCCACCTGTATGTTCTGGTAGACAGCTGGGGACAGACCCTCAACCTACATCCTCTGCTAGCAGCATCCACTGCATCCTCCACCTGCAGATGGTACGAACAACTGCAATCAGATCATTATCACATTTGTCAAATCACTCAAAAATCTCAGGCATTTCAAATTTTAAATGATCATTTCTGTTTCTTACACTCCTCATAAATACCAGAGGAGTTGGGTTTGCCTGCATAGTTTGGAGCTTGGACGTTGTATCAAACAGAAGCTGTGGGAGAGACTGGATTGACTGCAAAACTGCAGACACGTCTCCACCAAAACCCTGTAAGTGGCTTGTTTCACCCTCCACCTACCAGCCACCCTTGGATTTAAATTCAGCCATTTTCCAACCTCCAGCCGCAAACAGCAAAGAACACAATGCTCCAACTAAATCTGTTCTGATTTTCATCACAATCTACAGTCTGCTCCATCCAAGTGCAGCCTCAACCTCCACCTAGCAGTTTAGACACCCTACAGAAGTTTTTGGTCTAGGCATGTCTGTAGCTATTTGACACTGCAGGTAGAAGCTGAAGCTGTAGGTGGAGGATGGAACATGGCACTTCAGGTGGCTTGATGTTATTTGTGTCCTGGCAGATGATGTAGGTGGTGGTTGAGGCTGATTTAAGAGCTTGCTGACAGAGGCTGCATGTACTGATTTGCCATTTTTCATTTGGAGGTGGAGGACACTGCAGGTGTCAGGTGGAGGCTGTAGGTGGAGGTTCAGGCATCAGCTATCCTCTGTCAGCAAACTCTTAAATCAGCCTCAACCACCACCTACATCATTTGCAGGCCATCTGAAGTGCCATGGTCCATCCTCCACCTACAACCTCTGCCTCCACCTCTCAATCAGCTACAGACACATCTCTGCCAAAAACCTCTTTAGCTAGGTAACCTGCCTCATTCCACTCTCCACCTACCAGCCACTGTCAGATTTAAACTTACAGCAGCAACCTGCCACTCTACCCTCCACCTACACTTGTGTTAAACATTTGAAAAACATTGTTCCATTTGTAACCTTTGCCAATCTCCACCTACATCCTCTGGCAGCAACAGCCACTGTGGCTTCCATCTACAGATGCATGTAGCAACCGGATTCCTCCACCTCCAGCCTCTGCCTCCACTTGTAGAGTCTGTCAAACAACCTCTGTAAGCTAACTTAACTGCCTTGTCACACGCCTCCACCTCCACCTTCCTGCAACCTGCAACCTCCTCCACCTGCAGATTGTGGAGGACAGCTAAGGCCAGATCCTCCACCTATATCCTCTGCCAGAAACTTCCACTGGGGCAGCCACCTACACAGTCTTGCAGATTGCTACAATCTAATTCCTCCACCTCAAGCCCCTATTAGACAGTTGATTGCAATCTGCGTTCTTATTGCTGGATGACACTAAATCCCAATCGCAATCACATCTGCATGTATATTTATATATAATATATCCAGGGGCTGTTGACTTCTCATCAGATTTTGCTCATCTTGATAAAAATATATCCTGTTTTTGCACCACAGTGATAGCTGCCATGTGAAAGAGGACCGACACAGATGATAAAAACAATGAAAGAATGTGTTTCATCTGCACGCTGTTCTCTGGTATGTCAGAAGATGAAGTGAAAATTGGGTTTCCCAGTCATGCAATCCCATCTCTTCTGGAAAGAATACAGCCCTGATTAGGAATCATGCACCAGGATAATCAGCAGCGATGTCACAGTCACTTCTGTGCTGTCAGACAAACTCGAGTCAGTGAGACTACATCACACACAACATTGGTTTTCCATAAAGGCGCACATGAAATAATCACCAAGATTGATTTACTTCACCATACCAGGACTCCCAAATATTAACCCCTCATCCTTCATCCTCCCACAGGAGGAGGTGTTATTCAGCAGAGGGAAGGTAAGGTATGACTGGTTATCATGTGAATTTACTTTAAATATAAGGTGATCACAGCAGGATCTGTAGTTACCTGGTTTAATTATTGGTGAAATTGATTGGATTTTTGAGCCTTTTCACGTGTGAAAAACATAAATGAATAAATAACAGGAACAATAGTATAGTCTAAGTAGTTTAGAAAAAAGTTCAGAAGAAAAATGTCTGGGAACTCATTTAAGAAAGTGATAGATTAGATGACATGAAGGCATTTGATTTACAACAGCCACTGAGTGATTAATGTTTTAAAGCTCTTACTGAATCAATTATTCTCAGATTTTACGATGCAGTGGATAAAATATTTTATATTGGTCTCACATTTCAATCTGAAGTCTGAATTTGCATTTCAACAGTCTCACAGGTTATGAATATGGTAGAATATTAGTAGTAATAGAATGAGTAGTGGGTCAGAGCAGCTGATGTGAAGTTGGTGTGCAGACTGGCAGTGGTGGGTGGCTCACTGAGGGTGACTGGTGGTCACAAGGTGAATAACCAGGTCAGATATGAGAGGAGACTGATGAAACAGAGGAGGAAAAGGATGGATCAGGTAAAACCTTGACACCAATTATAATAACATCAATAACTGTAGACCAAGGGAAATGTTTGCACTAAGTCAGAACTAATAAATAAATAAATACAGAGAGAGAGAGAGAGAGAGAGAAAGATAGAGAGAGATGTTGATGTCTAGTCCTAAGCACCCCATGGAGTATAATGTTAAAATGGCAGCACCTTGCTGTGCTAAAGATACTGTATGTCTAAGCCACCATAAAATGAACCTAGTGATGTTTTGCTGTGGATGATAGGAGCGCTGCTGCCACCAGCATCTGTTTGTTTTCTGGGTTTGTGATTGTAGGACCAGAGGGAGTCATTTCTGCAGCTTTTCAGTCAGTATAAAGAGGAAAGACAGAAGCCAGAGAAGAAAGGCTTTCAATTCTTTTCAGCTTAGCTGGGATCCTCTCCTCTGGCTCTGTGTAATGAAATACCTGATCAATAGCTGCAGGTGTTGTAGCTTTTCATTAGTCTTTCTGTGTTGATTTTTCCCCCCTTCCAATGCTGGCACTGTTGTCCCAGTATGCCACCCTGCATTTAGTCCACCTTATTTCACTTTTGTGCAAGTGATCTTTTATGCTTCCGAAAAGCCTGTGGTCCTGGTTTTAAATTTGCCTCCTGATCACTATTCTCCTTAAAATCTATAATTTATTCCTTTTAAAAATTATATATAATGTATTTATAATTTTTGTGCCTGCTCCACTTCTTCTTATGTGAGTCCACTTCATCTGTTGTTATGAGCTGTGCAGGTGCTTAAATAATGAAGCCTGCTGAGCATGTTCAGTCAGACTTGTAGCAGCATATATCAAACGCACCTTTTTCAGTGAGGCGGGCTATTCAAGCTGTCACTCTTACTCTATGTTACACCACGGCTTCATTGTTCCTTTGATAGCTAACTGTCTTCTAAGCGTTTGACCTCACTAGAAGCCAGAGATTGAAGTTTCCTGCTCTTCACAAAGGAATTTATCCTCCTCTGACTTGCCTGGGATCAGTTCAACAAGGTCAACAACAAGGTAAGCGTTTGCTATGACAAGCCGACGCCTCGGCTCAGTTTTATAGTGGTTCGTGAAGCTGTGAACGCTGCTGCCTGTTGCTTGTGATCTGCTGGCTGCAAACTTTTGCTCTCTCGCCCATGTGCAGTTTTTGCACTGCTGTAGTTGAGTGTGTGTGTAATATTACATGACCTTATTTTGCTTTGGGACATTTATTGACGCCTCATTTTGATGCTCCCCGCTTTTAATTAACCTGATGGTGAAATATAAATATTCATGTTTGATTATTGTGAGTGATATGGGCTGAATTGATTTCCCCTCAGGTTTGTGCCTTTGTTTTGGGGAATTTTCTTCTAGCTCACTACAAACTCAGGTGTCTGTTAGAGGTTAATATTGCATATTGGCTTTGGTGATGTGAACTATTGTCTTGCACATCGGCTCATTTGCATAATTATTTCCTTGTGACATTTGGATATATTGGAAACTCAACATGGCCTCTGTCAGGTTTTGGACATTTTCTCCACACACTTTATATTCAGCTTTACTGGTAATGTCATAAGCAGATGTGCTGTAAACTGCTCAGCTCCTGTTCTGTTGTTTACATTTTTACCCCACTATATAACATTGTCTGCTCAAGGCCATGCCTTATTGTTAAGCATGAAAATTTTGCCTTTTTTTGTTTTGCTTCTGCTGCATATGACTTATCCTGCTGCTGCATGTTTATGTAGTTTACTGCCTTTAGATTTATCTCAGTTCATTTGATGCTATAGTCCATGCGATTGCTCAAGGTGCTTTGTTGGGAATGGCAACTACTGTGTGTGGGTTCTGGTGTTGAGCTCTTTATCTAATGTTGTTTATTTCTGTCACTCTCGAAATTCTGCTGTACTGTGGTAGGCTTTGTGTTTTCTTGTGGGGTGTGATACTGTTGCCAAATTGGCATGTCAGTTGAATGTGTTGCTGCTAAAAGAAGAAGGAACTAAGGGGGATTTTCTCTGATGATGTTCATATCCTGAAATATTTTCTGCATAAATATTGTTCACTTCCTATTTATAAATGAGTGGTGTATACAGCATATCATTTAACACCTTAACAAGGCATACTGCTTTTGTTTTGCATCCAAAGTCCAACGCAGTGGTGTGGGTGCAGCTTATAAATTATCAAGCACAGGCTGGGCGATGACTGACACCGAGGTCCATGTCCAGATAATTAGCTTGAAAGCTAGGAAATAGTAAATTGGTCTATTGACCAGTTAGGGTGTCATACTTTACTGTATTCTTTGTACCTTTGTATCTCTGACATGAAGTTATTTATGTGTAAGCTTTTGAGAGTTAAACATTTTTCTAGCTGGATACCTACAGACAGAGTGACCTTGCTGTGTCACCTCATATATATTATGTTGTTTATGATATCCATTCCCACATGGAGTCGGTAGACTGCACTGGGGGAGGCTTGGAGGATTTGGGAATGAAAGCTGCTGCCCTTTTTGTCTCGGTGCAAGTGCCCTTTTTAAAATGGCAAATCAAAATATTTTCACGGATTTATTGGCTGTATCTGTCATCTTACTGGAAAAGGGGTCACATCTAGGCATAGACCGATTATCGGCGCCGATATTTGGCATTTTGACGCATATCGGCATTGGCCATTTTTTAAAATCTGATGGCCGATAAGCGATCGATTTAAGACTTATTTTGGCTCTGATGCAGCCGCGCCTCTCTGCAGTCACTACTCTTTCTCCAGCATTGTCCTGCCCACAGCACCATCTAATTAGTGACACACAGAGCCACAGCAACAGCCAATCAGTAGTGAAAGCTGTGCATGCACAGTGCTCACACACACTGAGCAACTCTGCTTTTTGCACCACAATCTGGTGCTGCTCAATTGGGACTACTAATTGATTTGAGACTCACATTTCTGTGCAAATTTTATTTAACGCTGTTTTATTTACTTTATAAAACTTCAGGAAGCTGTTTATTTATTTAAAATTTCAGTTAACTTTATAAGAGATGCTGCTGACCCTGGGAACTCCCTGCACTTTTTGTTAGAATTTTAAAACAAAGATGTCGATTGTCTGAAGATAAAAAAAACCCTTTAACATGTTGCAAATCTGAAAAGCTGTGCTTAAAGGCATTTAAACAAAGTTAAGTTCTGACGCCAATATTTTCACTTTTACTGCAAATGAATATCGGCTCCAAATATTGGTTATCGGCCTCCTTGACTACTAATAATCGGTATCGGCCCTGAAAAAACCATATCGGTCTATCACTAGTCACATCTTTAATGATACCAATGTCTATCAGTTCAGAAGGTGTTGTAAATCTTTCTCAACATGAGATCAGTTTCACTTACCACATACTTAAAAGAATTTGCCATGGGTAGACAAAGACACATTTAGACAAAGGTCACCAGTTAGTCCAGAAACCAGCTGATCTGTGGCTTTGGAAAGTTGAACACATAAACCAACTTTTTGCCTTGTTTTTGCTTTCCCAATATCAAGTAAGATCTCTAAAAATATTTACAGACTTCAACTCCAGTACCAGCTCGCCTGTGGGTCTACCTGAGGTCCTCTTCATGTAGGTCATGCTATACATTCCTTCAAAGGTTGCACATTCTTACCAGGTGTTTTAATCACCTCACCTGGCTTCTCTTTTTGGTATGGGAGCAGCTGCATGAAACTCTTGAACTCCTCTTTTTATGTCCCCCTGCAGAGGACCCTGACCTTGAATGACTGTATCTGCAGTTTCCTTCAGTTTCTACAGATAGGTTGTATCTACAGGGTTTATACAAGCTTTATAAGTTTGCAGTTGCTACTGTCATAACCAGGAGGACAGTAGCATAGACAGTAACATCCTGGGATTGCACTGAATACAGTTATTTACTCATCTTTATGCAATAGTGAACTCCATCAGGGCTGCTGGTTCCCAATAATCCTCATCCAATAAGACTTGCTTCTTTAGGGTGCATAATTTGCATGTATCATCTTCTTTTCTTTACATTTTCCAAAAATAGCATTTGAGGCTTTATAATTTCATTATACACTGTCCTGTAGTGTGGTGCAGGAAAAAGATGGTAAAGACTGAGAGAGACGGGGAGGAATCATCACACTGGTGTGCAGAACTTGGACGCAAACAAAGGACACAGCAGATTGGATGAAAACTTGTAGGAATGAGTCTTTGAGTCTATGCTGGGCAGGCAGGATATCAATAACAGACTGGCAACAACACAGACCGTCTGACAAATGACTGGAAGTGACTGTCATCTATGGCTAAAATATCCATCTGCCCATCCATCTTCCAAACCTCTTGGGGCTGAATGTCTCTGAGGACATCTAGAGGGACAGTGCTGGAACACAGGGTTGTAAAGTCAAGTGTGAGATAGGCAGACACTAGAAGTAGAGGAAGAAGATGCTTTTGGAGCAGGCGTCATCGTGACAGGAATGACATATGAAAAAAGGTCAGGGCAGATTTTGAATGAGCTAAAAACTGCCCCGGGACAGACTGGGGCACCAAACAAGTCGCTTTTAGCAAAAAGCTCTCAGTGCTGTCTGTGGCTAAAAAAAAGCTCAGCTGTTGAAAAAAAGGATTATCATGGGGATTTGTAACTTTATATGAACATGCTTAATCAGAATATTGCTTAACTCAGTGTTTTCTGTAGTCTTATTATTATTATTATTATTATTACTATTATTATTATTATGTGCAACTGTTAAAACTTATCTACCTGTTGTATGAGTCACTGTATTGAAAGGGAGGGAACATCATCTGCTCTTGACAGAGTGTTGTAGCCAGTATTGACTCACAAAACTGTGAAAGCATCATTGCATGGTAGCTAGCCCACATTTTACTCACCATAATGATCATTTATTCCTTTTAATCAATCATTTTTATGCATGTTCTGCAGAGACTGTCTTCCTCTAAAAAGAGAAGCACCATAGATCATCTGTGCTAGCAGCTTTTTACAAAGCATAGCTATGTTGTGTTATTAGGCAACCTCTAGCACCCGTAGTGATCATGACAGGAGCAAAGGAGGAAGTCAGGTGACGCAGTATATAGAGCAATAAAGCTGCACATGAGAATGTAGTACTGTAAATGTGTGCCTGTGTCATAAGGGTGAATTTTCAATATTTGCACAAAAAGCACAAAAGCAACATTTTTTTTTCACTAACATTATAACATTGTCATCCAGTAGTAAAAGTACTGAAGTTAAACTCAAATCAATAGCACACAGGTGATAGTTGACCACTTTAAGCATATTTTGAATTAGGAATTAGAATCTTTAGAGCTTGATAGAAAGCATTTAACTGTGACTGGGAAAGATGCCTGCTCCTCTGATTGATCGTTGTTGTAGTGATTTGTTCACAAGGAAAAAGTTCCATTTACTACATTTGTAGTGTGACATTTTTTGGTTAACATTCATACTTCTGTGAGTTTTGGCTGCTGAAAGTGTGTGTTTACAGCTCAGTTAAGATGCTCAGGGCTTAATTCAGATGAACATCTGTGATATTAGCTGCTCATTCGATGACTCCAGTGACTGCCAAGTCATATAACTGCTTTTTTTGGCTGTTGTCAAGTAATTGTTAACATCCCAGCTGCTTCTGCCATCGTCATCCCAACTGTGGGAGACTGAGACAGCTCCTGAGTATGACCACAGAACTGCTGCCAAGAGGTTAAAGGCCGACCTATTGTCCGGTGCCAAAGCACAAGTGTTGTTTGATGCCTGCCATGCATTACACAACACAGTAAGGGCAAAGAGTGAGTCTGGGTGAACTAAAATAGATGTGTCAAACTGTTAGAGGTGTTAATTTCTCTGAGAGGCTTGAGTGGTCAGAGTAGAGGCTGTGGGGGAAACCTTTTTAGAGAAATTTGACTTAAGGTGGTGCCTTGACAAGAAATTTGGGATGTGACATTCTCAATTAATGTTGTAACTTCTTAATCCTCTGTCCCCAGGTTTTATTGGCCTTGATCCTGATCCAAATCCTGTTTTAATAATGGGTATCTGCTGAATCAGAGTCTGGTTTGATATTCTGGTCAACCCAAATGTTGATTAAATATGTATCCCACACCTTATCTGTCACAAACTACTTGATTCAAATACTGAATACTGTCCTGGGTCAAAATTATTAATGCTTAAATTATTGAGCTGATAAATAAATAAATGCAAATCCTAAAATTGATGTTATGCAGTCCACTAAAGAGGGGATGTATCACTCTACTGGAGTTGTGGGAACTAAAAAAGTCTTGTGAAAACTGGCATTGTTCAGTAGCAAACCTGGACGGTGTGATGTTGCCAAAAAAAATTTAAAAAAAAAGTAAGGTTGTGTATGTCCTGAGAGAGGATAATGTGAAAAGCACCTCAAAGCAATAAGGGAAGTGTGATTATTTGCTTCCTTGTCAAGATTTAGATAAGGCCGATACCTCTCTAATGTGTCATAAAGGTATGGCTAACTGGCAGCCAATTAGCTTAGGGTAGCAAAAAGACAGGAAGGTGGTGGGAAACCTTTAGCCTGGCACTGTCCAGAAATATCAACATCTGCCTACCAGCACCTCTTATGGTCTTATGTATCTCTATGTGAGAAAGCAAATAAGTGTCTTTCCCCAAATGTTGAACTATTCCTTTAAGTGCTAAGTCTGTGACAGCTATCTGTCCGTGGTGTGCTTTTAGTTTCAAACTAAAACAGTGCACCTGGCCGTTGTAGGAATAAACAACTCAGGACCACTGGCAATGAATGTTTTGCAGATACATTTAATAAGAACGTTGTGCTTGACACATAATTTGGTGGAATTCTGTATTCCCCAAAAATGTGTTTTGATAATGTGCGGTAGCTGCATGTTTGTTTATATTTTTACCCCTGAAAGTTTTGCAGTTCTTTTGTTTTATTTTTCAAGCAGAGGTTGTTGTTCCAGAACTATACGTACAAAGTTTATTGTGCAAGCAAGTGCTTGGACTTTTTGACAGGCGGGAGCAAAGCAGTAAAGGACACTTACAGACTAAAAAGATATCTGAGGAGAGTTTTGCTTTTTATCTAAGTGTTATTTGGATAACCTTTCAGGCTCATAGTTTCAGTCTGTATGAATTATTCTCTCTCCCTGTAAACAATATGGTACAGTAAGTTGTCTGGTACAAAAAAAGTGAATCCAAAAACTTTGGAAATTACTGTTCCATCCCCCCCACCACTACCACTTGTTATTTCTTCTTGACCCAGAAACTAAATATACTCCAGAAATCTCTGGAGTGTGTTCAAGTGTGTCTCTTTCAGACAGAAATTCTACTTGAAATATGTCCAGCAAAGTCCAGTTAAGTACCATGCTTTTTAGAAATTAGATGGTTACAAATTTAATGAGAATTTTTGTTTTTTAGGAAGTTGATGAGCTGAGTGTATGGTCACTTATTACAATAAAGCGTTTTTTTGACGAAGCATACACCACCTGCCTTGTTGAGAGCAGCAGTGCTCTGCTGCAGAGAGAGGCTACTGTCAACTGAAGTGAATGTATTTTTTTAACATTCAGTTTTGGGTTTGATTCAGTTTTATGACAGCTGTCACCCCTGCCACCCCCACCACAGACTGCTGAGACAAGACACGCACATAGAACATAATGCAAACTGAATAATTTAAGAAGGACAAACTTGTGTGAGCTGGAAAAGTAACTGAAGACATTTCTAAGTTTCCTCTCTGTCTTGGTGGAGAGGAACTTGGAGGAAAGTTGGAAATCCACCAGTCTTATTTATTTTGTTTAGATTACAGCATTTTACAGCCTGCAAAGACATGTGGTAGTCAGGGGGAGGCAATTAAATTTTAGAAGATATTTGCATTTTCCGAAGGAAGCCTTTATTTTCTTATTTTTTTAAAAAGAACTCTAATTACCACTTTTTAAAATCCGTGTTATTTATTAGGTTTAATGGACCATGTCTCTTTTGACTTTTTCTTTGCTTACTAAATCTTCAACACATTTTCACACAATAGATTATTATATAATGCACACTTGAATAATGCATATTGAAGACGTTGAAGGATGTCCTGCACAGATGGGTGACAAATTATGGGGAAAAAAGAACCAACATTAAGTGTCTTAGTAAGGTGTTTGTTCATCTTCAGTTGGCAGAACAGCTTCGATGGGCCTTGGCAGAGATTTGCGCCGTGGAATCGTGGGGATCAAATTACGATTCTTTATGAAAGCATTCATATTCACTATGTTTCTCTACTTTTTGTTTTTACTTTTATTTGCCTCTTGTCTGAATATGTTCCTGCGTGTGACATCTTTCATTTTAACTGGTCAAAATACACCAATAACGATGCCAGTCATTCAGGATTTCATAGTAAATTGCAATAATGGCACATCTACAAGTTCAGTTCATTTTACTCAAAGTTTTACTTGAGGTATAGTATGAACAACTGCAACAACATAAATCTGCCTGAGAGCAGCTCTAACTCTCATCATTCTGCATCTTGAACATCTTGCACTGACTGTAATGACCTGTTAGGTCAAAATCACTTCTGCACCCCTTGTTGCCTCATTATGTAACGGTTAATCTGATAGAGATGCTAAAACCAAGAACATACTCATTATATTATTTTACGTTTCTAATTGTTTCAACTTTAGAGATTTACTGAGTTTTAGCTCTGAAACAGGCTTATAAAACCTCATATACTTGTTATATTCATTGCAAGAACATAGTCATAGAATAGAAGTAAAATTAACTTCTAAACTTAAGCCTCTCTGATTTCAAAGCTGTCTCTTGTGTCGTTTTATGTCAGTTCAACTACACTGATGATGAAACAAGCAGTGTTATATCCTAATGTACAGACTCTTGTGTGTCTAACATTTTTTCTTTAAAATGTTGTGGGGATGTGATATAAATGTGATGAGTAACAAATTACAACTCTGACCACTGAAATCAAAGTATAACACTCCAAGAACTTTTATAAAAGTAGTCATTTTTTAATTAATTTTCATTTAAGGCAATCCAATACAAAGCATTTCACAACCCACCATATGACAATAATCATGTACAATAAAAACCCTTTTAAAGGAAAGCAGGGAGTCATGCAAACCAGAAAACTCAAGAGATATAAACAACAAAGAGAAACTGTGGGATTAGACAAAAAAAAAATTAATGTAGAAAATGTGTTAACTGTAACATGCTCATTAGCTACAGTTTTTTCAACCACTGGTGAGACGAGAAATGTTTGGAGAACCAGGCACAAGAGAGAAGAAATAGCAAACAGTCCACAGAGCTTACTGCCATGTTTGGCACTGACATGCATGTAATCTGGCTGGGCTGGTTCCTATTTTACAGATGGCGGCACCGTGAGTAAAAACACTCTCATTGCACCTGGAGAAAACATGCAGTCGATCTATCACGCCAGTATAAGTCAAGGCTTTAAGGGGAGATGAAGTTACTGTGTTGACGTGGACACAGCAGGAGCGATGGCTTGTTCATACACACTCCAAAAATAAATAAATATCTTCAATACAGCAATATTCCCGAAAATATATCAAACATATACAAGAAGCACTCCTTTTTGAGGATAAAGTGCTGATGGGATCTAGATGCAAACCAGCTGTTAGCATTGCACTTTACATTCAGAACAAATATCCACTCTTATCTTTTCAACTGTTGACTCTCATATGCTATACAAAAACCTACAAGCAAATTGCTGTTTGCCATTTTGACCACCATTATCTATTTAACTTAGAGCCATAGTTATCCACCTGAACTGCTTTTCAATACAGGACTAAATGAGATGGAGTGACTGCCTTTCACGCCATTAAGGCCTTTAGTTTGCTACATTAGACATCAGAATAGAACCTTTTCAGCTCAGATTAATTATGCCTCTGCCTTATCTTGTCGGTTTAAAAGGAAAGGACACCTTTTACAGCCCATTATCATCATTGTAACATTGTTTTTGCATTTCTTTGCTCTCTACACTAGTGAGGGGAACATGAAGGTTAAGGGACAAACAAACAAAACCAAGTGAATCTGGAATAATAAGAGAGGAACAATGGCTGCTGTGAAAGAGCACAAACATCGAAAAACAAGTGGAAGTAAATATTTTTACACACTGGAGGTGTGACGAATGAACCACATGAAAATGCCAAGTAGTCATCTGCTAATACAAAGTAGCTGATCCTGCGTGTAATAATATTGTTTTTTTGCATGAGTACCCATGACAAAAACAGCAGTTATTATACAAAATATACTGACATGTGAACTAATCACAGAAAAACTCCCTGTATGCAAAGACCATTAAGTTTAAGTGAAAGCGTTGATTGGAGTTAAATTGTAACATCAGCTCACAATGACAATGCTAATAGACTGATGTTTAGCAGGTAATGTTCCTCATCATATTTAATGTGTTAGCATGCTAACACGCGCTAAGCACAAAGTAGAGCTGAGGCTGATCTGTATGTTATTAGTTTTTGAAAGTATTTGGTCATAAATACATTTCATCCTTTGTGAACCATGAATGTTTGAACCAACAATCTGCTGTTAGTATAGCTGTTGAGATATTTCAGCATTAGAATAAACTGAAAGTGGAAAATGAAGGATCTTCATCCAATGAAAATCCCTAGTTATGCTTCCAGTTTTCTTCATCTATTTAATGATTTTCATAAATTTAGGGTGTCCTGTCCCTTTAAGTACAAGGCTTAAAGTAGATCTGAGTCATACATTGAATTCTGTACTTTTATCAAAACCTCTGCTCTCCTTGTGGCTGTTAAATATAATACTGCTCACTGTATGTACCCTGTGGGCTTACTGATCAAGAGGAAGAGATGCATTTACATGGATCTAATCCTTTAATTTTCTTCATTTTTATGATCTCTGGATTTTTGTCAGGCAGCACATCACAGAACTGTCAGGGATTGTTGTTGCATCATTGTGCATGGATGAATCTCGAATTACAGGCTTCGTTACTGATGCGGTAAAATTGGATTTGCTACATGGAACCCAGTTTGTTTTTGTTTCTTCACACTGAGCTGACGTCACTGATGGTAGGAGGCCACAGAAAGCCAAACAATGTTTAGCACAAAACCATCTATCTTTACCCTGTGGCATAGACAGACTGTTAATGTGTTTACACATGAAAGAATTACTAATGTCGTGACTGTAATGAACATAAATCCTGTAGCTGTAGAGACACAGGAGTGTCTGGGTTGCAGAAGTGGTGTTTTTGGGATAGTACCAGGGCCGTATTAACCTACTACTGGGCCACGGAGCAAAAATGAGCCAAGGGCCCTTTCAGTCACCAGCCACTTTCAGTTTCCTGAGGGGCAGGTCAGTACTCCAATGTAGAAATACTACATAAATGTTTCTACATCTTAATGCCATCCTGCACCACTGCTGTGTCAGTTAGATTGTGATATTTTGAATGAACAGAAATAAGGGTATTAAGACCAGATTTTGACATAATGCCCCATTACAGACAGGTCAGACCATCAAGATTAGCTAAAAATCATCACCTTAAGGCTCTTGTTATTTCTCTTTATACTGTGCATTAATGGTGTGTATTACCAGAAAATGGCAATTAATCAAATTACTTCAAGTAATTGCCTATAGTGAACCTGTCGGATTCTGGGTTGCTTTTCTTGGTTGGTAATTCAGCCTTGGATAGTAATTAGGGTATGTTTTATTATATTTTGTGTCATTTTTCTCTCTCTTTTACACATTTTAAATTTCTGTCTTTTCTTTAGGTGCTAATATATTTTGCATTGATATGTTACAAAATCAGTAAACTTGTGGATTATAAAATGGTTAAAAGTGGTTCTGATTTACTGGTTAATGCTTGTGCAACATCCTCTGTGATGGGAATCTATCTGTGAGAACCCTGAACATGCCTGTTGTAAATAATATATTATGTTGAATTGCAGCTGCAGTACAAATGCAGTACAAAGATATTTGACTTACATGAATAAATTGGGTTCTGTTCAGAAATAATGAATAGCAGCACTCAAGGATTAAATATGATAGCATCATCATAAATCTTGGTGTAGAGACAGGTTGTGCTTTTTATATGCAATCGCTTGAAAATAATTAGTGACCACTTCAAAATTGATTAAGTTTATGGTACTCAAAACAGATCTATCAAATGTCCATGCCACTCTGAATAACATTCGAGAATAAATATACTGGATATGGGCAATTAAATTCTCATACAACATGCTCTTATAAACATTTACTTAATAAAGAAGGTAGGAGGTGATACCTCATGGTATGAAAAGCCTAATTAATGTTAAAAGTAAACTGTAAACTACACACCTTTAGTTTTTCCTCCATTGCAACTGATGCATCAGCAGATGTGGAGATAATCCCACAAATATAAAAAACTAATTCCAGAAGGGAAAAGGTGCCTAAGAAATATTACTGTATTAGGCCACACAAATGACTGACAAGCAAGGCTTTAGGTCAAAGTTCACATGTCCTGATACATTTAGAGAAACAACCACAGACAGGCACAAGTTTTAACCACAACATGACCTTTTTGAACCAACTTGCTGTCAAATTAGATGTGAAACAGTCACTGCCTCAGTGTTGATTAAAAGGCTTTCACCAACAAGTCCTGGAAAGACTGCTAGCCTCTCTTCAAGAGAAACTCGCCAAATGAATATATCACAGAAAAACAAAAACGATTTTAAAAAAACAGAACAAAACAAAAACAAAATGTTGCTCCAATAGTCACTGGGAGGATACGGCACAAAATTCAACACCCACTTCCTGGTGCGTTGTCTCCTGTTTGCACCAAAAAACAGGAGGTAGAGAGTTCCCACTGGACTCTTGAGTGGCTGCTGCATGCGGTCAGTCCTCAGGGGTCTTCAGATCTGCGTGTGGTGGTGTGTGTGTCCAGGTGGTGTGTAGGGAGGCGGAGCCGGGTTGGGTTTGATCCCTCGGCTCTTCATGTACGAGATGAACTGGTCGGGGATCTCTGCTAGCACGTCTTTGGCGAGCCGTGCCATGCTCAACACGTGGTTGCCTGTCCGGTCCATATAATCTCTGAAGGGAACAAACTGAGGGGGAAAAAAGAGAAAAACTCTGACACGAATATACTTTTTGCCAACATATGGTTTCCTGTGTCTAACATAATGCCTACTAGGGTTTTTGGACTGCTGCTGTGATTCATGGAAAGCTCACAATACTTTTTAACAATGTACATAAGTAGGTTTTAGGAGCAGTGTTGTATACTGAATGGAGAAATCCAGAGGGATCATGTTTAAGCCCCGATGTTCGTCAACATTTGCTGGATCCTAGGATGCTGATCTGTCACTAATCCTGTGCTCTAGTTTCCCTCAGGAGTGAGAGGAAATAAATGAGTGGAAAGATAAGTTTTACTTATCCTTATTAATTCAGTACTTTGGATTTTTCAGTATTATGTATTATTTGACAAAGCACATCAAGGTGCCCCTTAGGAAATTGTTAAACAGCCGTGCAAACCCTAACACATCTCATTTTGTGGTCAATTTAGTCAGCAAATGATGGCCCACCTCCACAATAAAACACTACATGGCATGATCACTTACTCTTGAGTTTTGACACCACAGAAACAGAAAGATGACGGGCCTGCTGAAACAGCTTGCTAGTTGTGTGAATAAGACACATAAGGTTTCCTAGTGTGACACATCAAACTTTTAAGTCTCATAGGAACCACAATCTGTTAGAGTTGCCACATGCCAACAGATGGTGTTATGTCAGAGACAGGCATTTTAATGTACCGGCACAACTGAGATAGCAGTATGAATGTAAAATGCATGACATTAAACAGTAAATACTGTATAGCCCTGAGCTTGATAAACATTTCATATCCATATTGTATCTGTACTTGGGTGTGGTCGAGATTTCCAAGTTAATCCTTTGAATTCTGTGAAATTTGACCCCACAATCCTCTCCGTGTTCCTGATCTCGATATCTGGAGTGAATGTAGTCCAAGTTTCTTTCATGCTGTAAAGGGCAGTCACCTGAACAATGTCTCTTTCTGCCAGCTTCCCTCGGGATGAGATCCTGATGTCATCGCCATCCAGCTCCACCATAGCTGGAAGACACAAGTTCACACACACACAATGTGAGAACCATGCAAGCTGAACCGCCTGTAGTACAGACACAAGGTTGATGTACTTCTGACTGAAAAATTTAGTATTATATATCATATTGATGTCATACCTTTAGCTTTAGCATTGGTAAAAGAGAAATAGTGTTGAGTGGTGCAGCTATAATCTGTCCTTTATTGCATGTCTAATCAACTAATAAGTCCTTTATTACAGTCTCTGTGCAATTTAGAATGATCGGTACTAAACACTGCAAACCCAGCAATTAACCTCAGCCATTTCTTCTACAATTATGCTTGCATCCACCTACGCATTCCCTTCTCTACCAACTCAAATTAGTTTGTACAGTAATTTTCTCTCTGGTATTTCTCTGAATTAGTGCCAGTGAGGTTAGTGTTGGCTGTAACACATAATAGACTGAGTATGAATTAAAATGTCAATTAATGGCTCACGTCTTAATCTGTTTTACTAAAGCAGATTGTTAAAAGACTAAAACACAGCTGAAGCTTTTAAAAGATTTTTTTCTTTCTAAATATCAAATCTTAAATGTGCCTGCAGTATAAAATTACCGGAATATTTGATAATTATGCCCATGAATTGGTTAAAAAAGTAAGGTCTCCGTACCGTCAAACTCAGCCTGACCCACTCCGACTATGATGATGGACATGGGAAGCTTGGCACCCTGCGGAAATCAAAACAGAAAAAGTGAAAACAAGTACAGAAGTACACATTTCTTCTGTTCATCAAAGGGGGAGAAGCTTGTCCACATCACCAGTGACCTGTGGTGTTCATTACTGTATGTCAGACATTATGGCAGTTACATGCTCACCCATGTAGGTTACAACTGCACTAATGTTCTGTATCACCCTTTAACTTGCTGAATGACCTTTTCTTTCCAGAGAGAGAGAGAGGACGATGAGTTGTAGACAGGGGAGTCAGACAAAGAGGGCAGGACCGTGGGATACCAATGTTAATCTTCAGTAGAAACTTATTTTTGTTTCTGCTCATACACCAGATGTTTAATGTCCCTGAATCCAATTTTCTGTCATATGAATGGTTCCCTGCTCTTATCTTGGGGTGACACTCTGTGTTTGCCCACTGAATGCTGGTTATCAGGCCTGAAAGTGGAGATTAAACTCACTGACACCCCCCCCCCGAGATACTGGGCCAGCAGGACAGTAGTATCAGTACCAAAGCTCATTTGATAGCTAAAAAACAATCTAACCATAAGCTGATCCCTGACATAAAAAATTTCACACAAAGATATTATCACATTTATACTCCCAGATTCCCAGGCTTAATTGACAAAAGGCTAACTTTAAAAAAAAAAAAAATGTGTTGACAATAGAAAGTCCGAGAAGCTGGTTATGGCTAAAAAGAAACATTTGTCTGCAGGGGAGGACAAAAAGTGATGAAGATACTTTGATAAGGTCTTACGTGGCAGCGGATGAATGACAGCATTTGTGAGCCAGGAGAGGAGGGAGAGGAAGGAGGTGCTAAATTCAGCCAGTACAGCAACCATCCTCAGTCACCCGCCCAGCCACTCCCAACCACACCCCATGTCAGATAACACTGCTGTTAGTCTCTCCACTGTCAGCAAACAAAGGCAAAGTCTAGATGGAAAAATCAATCAATGGAAACAAAAGAAGTTACCAACAACTATGAAACATGTAGAGCTGGGAAATATTATGATACTATGGTATGATGACTTTTGATGGATTTGCATTGTGAGCATATGGTCTTACTCTGTTGTCCAAATTAATGATTCCATGTACTGTAATTTAACAAGACTAAAAGTCTACAGCCATGCTAGCAGCTCTGCGATGCTGCACAGTGGTGGTTTGAGCTGAATGCTAATGTCAGCATGCTAACATGCTCACAGTGGCAAAGTGAACATACTTGTTAAGGACATATGATGTTTATCAACTTGTGTCGCGTGCAGTAATTAAAATGTTCTGAATTACATTTCTTGACCACATAATGATAATAGATGAAAATAATCATAATCAGTTTTTGATAGTTTGACAGGCACCATTAAAGTGATTTTCTTTCAGTTCTGCTTGAGTGACAGGGACTGGTTTGATCATCAAATTTATCACATTTCACCCTAAGGAGGACATAAATATCTGTACCAGTTTTCATGGTAATCCATCAGGAATTTGTTGACACATTGCACACAAAAGTTGACACCAGAGGAAAAGTTAGGCGATCACTAAACTCTTCAGGAGACATCATCTTGGAACCATGACTGTACAACATGTTGTGTCAATCCATCCAGTAGATACTGTTTCATAGTATAAGGGAATGTTTTTCATTTCAGAAGGATTGTTAATTTCTACATCCAGATTTATGAGAAAATGTGGGATTTTTATGAATAAAATCTGGTACCACTAAAGTCACTCTCATTCAATTCTGCTTGAGTGACCGTTACTGCATTGCTCTTTGGCAGGCCATGTTACTGCTTGTTCTTGTAATTTCCAGATAGATGGTAACATAAATGCTCAATGCAAGAGCTGCTATTATGTGTAATGAGTTTCTCGCAGTCACATATTTTCACAAAGCCGTTATAACAAGTGCAGTTTTATCTCTGGCACAAGACAAATGCACTGTGGCAAATCAGGCAACCTCTTATTGCCACAGGGATGAAAACAGTTTCTGTCGACACCACCTCAGCAGCAGCACATCAGCGCGATTATCAGTGTTCAACACAACTCCTGTCAGTGCCTGTCCTCCCACGCACATGCACAAATAAACACATACTTGCAGACATGTGTGTGTGTGTGTGTGTGTCTGTCTGTGTGCGTGTGTCTGTCTGTGTGCGTGTGTATATCTTGAGACACACGCACACATCAGAACATCAAATGCCACCAAAAATAACCTGGCAATCCACCATGCCCCACTTTTGCCATCCTCCTGTCACCCTGACTGGCAGCTGAGATCCAGTCTAATGAGACAACAAAACAAAGCATCAATCAACACTCATTACTCCAACAAACTCACTCTGGATTTGCCGCTTAGACTCAAATGTCATCCAAGTGCTGCACTTTGATGGGTCTGTATATATATGTGTTTTGGAGAGGTGGCTGTACTGTCTACACTGGAGACACCTGAATCATTAGACCATCTCTCACTGGCTGTCTCGGATTTCAGCTCAGAGAGAAGCTTATGGCAGCGGATTGAGAACACTCACAAACCAGCTATTACTATTACTATTCTACTATTCCAGTAGTTATAATGAAATGTCAGGAATAATCACCCTCCATCATACACAGTCCTCTGTCCCTCATATAGTGACAGACACAGAACTTGAAAAGGACATAAAAGATTTAAAGTAAGAAAAAAGCTGTTAATGTTTAAGATCAGGTGTTAACGCTGTCACATACTTTACAGTCCATGTTCACACTGAATTTATGTTAATGATTCTAGATTTTTTTTGTTGATCATTCCCATTAGAATGGTCCCAGAGTCATTAAATACACTGCTTCAGTTATTTTATCCTAATAACTTTAACCTTGAATCATTTCAAACATATCCCTTTTACAGAGGGAAAGCACCCAGAAAGCATATGCCTTTTGATAAGACAGCACAGTTCTTTGAGACTGTTTCTTCTTTTCCTTTTAAATCTTCAACTAAAGCATATGTTACATTAATGTCATATCATCAAACAGCTTAAAAAAATCACATAGATCCTTGTCACATAGTCTAATTCTCCATCTAAATTACGATCCTGCTGGGTAATGGGACAATTACAAAAAAAGTAATGGTGGTGGTTAAACCCTGGTTAAACAGTAATAGCCCAAAAAAGGTGCTTGTTTAGTCCCTGAATTAGTAAATTAGTAACTTTGAAATTGAAAAAATTGTCATTTGAGACATTTAAATTGCAACTTCTTTATGTCTGCTTGAGTATCATTATAAAATAAGCCAATATAAAACGCCGAACTGTTTACTAAACCCCTTCCTCAAACAGTGATCACCCAATCAGAGCTTAGCAACAGTTAGTAGACATGGCATGCCTGTCAGATTTTGGATTTCCCCGTATTTTATAAGTGTTGGTCATGGAGCAACAGAGTGATCCTCAGCATTTAAAAAGTTTGTTGGATGGCATTCTGAACCAACTCATGGAGCTAACATTAGCTTAATTACCAGTTATATCTGCTAAAATCTGCCAGCGACAGTTGTCACTTCAGCCGGCAAAATCGGTCACTGCCGATCACAAATGAGAAGCTGCTTTTGTCTACCACTGTCTGAAATCAGTCACTCATTTGTTTCAAATTACAGAGAATATCAATGGTAAATCTGTCAACTGTCAACTGCTTTTGTGCCATGCGCAAATGGAGAGCTTGACAGGCGTAGCAACAGTAATGAAGGGTATGAGGCTTAGCAAACGGTCAATTATTACTCGATATGCTTAATTCTATTACATGCAGAAAGTGAAATCATAGAATCATGACAGGGTCATGACATATGTAACAGCTATTACCGGTGGAATTTGGATGTTTGAGCACACAGAATAGTTTACACAGAACAATGGACTGTGCAGCCTGCACTTGTTGTTGTAGTGTACATGTGGAGGTCCTGTTTGCTAATGGTGTACAGCTCACTGCTACAACAACAACAACCCAAACCAAGTCTGTAGAATCAAATAGCTGATCGATTCACAAACAGCACCCAAATTTACATAAATGCCGCTCGCTTTCTCCACACCTTAAAGTTGGTTTCACATCACCAGGTATTCCATTACTTCTTACACAACAAAGTTCAGCATCCAATACACAGTGAAAGGAGGACAAATGGTTGTGAAGTGACTTTTGATGGGCTCTGGCACTGATAAAGACATGACACACAAAGCACTGACAAATAACAAGTAGAAGATGAGAAAGGGGGAAAAAAAATCAAAGGCAGCAGAGAATTTTGTCATAAACTGAGTGTGGTGGCAGAAGTATGGAGAGAGCAGATGAAGACAAAGAGGTTCAGATCTTTAAGAGGAGAAGAGATGGAGAGAGACAGTAAAAGTCTTTATATTTGTGAGTCTCACAGTTCCACAGAGAGAACAAGGCAGCAGAGGGACCTGAGCTGTGAGCAGAAGAGGGGGATGCTGGGTGATTGACAGCTTTTCAGTTTCTGTAGTAAAGCAGATTCTGTTGCAACTGATAAATCTCCTTGTATTCCACCACATGGGTCTGTGTAAACTGTCCTGCCACATGCCCACATTTTTTTAAAAAAAACCTCCATGAACAGATGTGAACCCACTGCAGATGTTCACACAAAGTTGTGCACATTCAGGCTTCCTCACTCTGCTTCTCGCTCTTTCTTGAAGATACCTTCCAGCATGAATAAGTATGAGGATGGACTTATATAACCTCAGCACTGTGTCCTCCCTTGCCCAGGATCCGTAGAGAGTAAAAGGGAAATGCAGAGGAAGAGGCAAGCATCAGTAGACAGTCAGAGAGGAAGCAGTGAGATAGAGCAGCAGGCAAGATCTTAAAAGGAAGGTGTGGCTGTTCTAATGTTTTGACTAACAGTCGCAAATTCCCTTTAAATCCAGTCTGCTGGGTGTTCTGTGCCTGCGGCGGGCTGAGGAGGAGGAGGAAGGAAGAAAAGAAAAGGAAGAGACAGAGGAAAAGGAAAGGAAGCCAGCTACCTGCTATTTAAAGCTGAGAGGAAAAAAAGGAGTTAGGACAAGTTCTGGTGAAAGCTCAGAGAAATAAAGCACAATGTTGTTTTTTATTTACTGAGGCAGCAATATCTTCTCAAATGCTGTATTTAATTAAGTCTGTTCACTGCAGTTTTAATGCTGTTTTTTTTTAGTAAGAAGGGAACACATTTGTATCTTTTTTCTTTTTTTCTTTTCTTTTTCGGTAGAGGATTGATTCACAATAAAATACAAGTATAATCTGTGCCTTGAGCTACTTTGGGGTGGTTGTCAGGTAAATCATTGGTGTATAATTAGATTTTGAGAGTACTCTGCACTCTCTGAAAGTTTTGATACCAGCAATTACAGCACAAAGATGTCAGTTGTGTGAAGCTTTACAGATTGCAGAGCAACTGCTACTGTCCTGCTGTGTATAGGTTGTAGTGATGACCATAATGAGCATATGGACTACATATTTTTGTCTGAGGGGACAGCTAATCACACAGTATCCACATAATCCCACAAAAATCATTTAACTGATTCGCAGTAAATTAATTGACATCAATATTGATAATCTGTTAATCATTTAAGTGATATATAATGCTAAATCTTTCTATAATTGTAAACTGAAAATAATCTTCAGTTGCCTGGTCATGTGTTGATTGGTCTTTTATACATTGATTTAAAGGAAAAGTTTGACCTTTTGGGAAATATGCTTTGTTTTCTCTTACAGAGAGTTAGATGAGATGATCGATACCTCTTTCGTGTCTGTCCAGTCAATATCAATCTACAGACAGCAGTTAGTTAGCTTAGCTTAGCATAATAAGTGAAGGCAACAAAATCCACCTACCACCACTTGTAAAGTTCAGTAATGAACTTGTCATATCTCTTTTTGTTTAATTCATGCAAAAAACTAAAAAAATAACAAAATGAAGTTTTACCCAGGTTATCTTATATGACAGATATCTTGGCTGGGAGCACCAACTTTCTAAAGTCCTGTCTTCACCATAAGGTTGCCAGGCAACCAGCAGAGATTTTTCTACCTTTGGACATAGCTGAGAAAACAGGTAGCTGCTTTCTCCTGTTTTCAGTGTTTATACTAAGATAACCATCTGTTGGCTGTAGCTTCATATGTATCCTAAAGATAGAGTAAAATCAATCTCATCCAACTCTTGGCGACAAAGCAAATGAGCGTATCTCAAAACATCAAGCTGTTGCTTCAAATCCTTCATTTCATAGCACCATTCACTTCAAAGGCATTTCCTTCTAACAGGCATTTTGTGTATCTTGTGTACTGCAGGAAAGCACATTGCCCCCACCCCCCCATTTCCCATTCTTACATTTACAATGGCCTCTTTGGTCTGGGCCATGTCGGAAATGACGCCGTCTGTGATGATGAGGAGCACAAAGTACTGAGAGCCGTCCTGCACCGCTGCTGCATACCTGTGTGAACATTAACACACAGATACAGACAGAATTTAAAAGGGCGCTGTTTAGCCCTATCTCTTTAATACAAAAGAAAAATCTATGTAGAAAAGAAAAATCCATGACTTGACAACATGACAACACATGCCTTATCATGTGCTCTCATCACATGCAAATTCAATAAAAGCGTACTTTGTCATTGCTCTCCTTCAGATAACACTCATTAAAATTCCTCATGAGTACCCATTTATTAATCAGCCCAAACAATCAAGTTTAAAACAAAGCTGGTTTACACTGTTTGATTCACAGATTAATACCTTTGTTGAAATCTCTCCCTACTTGACTTCACCTATTCAAATGTTAAATTCTAATGATGTTTGTGTATTCTCACAGCGATGGCTCGCTGCTGCAGTTTTAAAAAAGCGCCTCCATTTTTATCAGAATGACATTTTTAATTACAACAGAGCATTGGCGTAATCAGATGGAGAATTGTTTGGCTGTGACTCAACAAATGAGACACTGAGGGAAGCAGTGACAGGTGGAGGTGTGTGTGTGTGTGTGTGTATGTGTGTGTGTGTGTGGGTGGGTGGTTGTTTGGGTGGTTGTGTGTGTGGGGGGGTGCGCACAAGAATCCACTTGGATCATGTCGCAGTTTGCATAGTTCTTTGTGTTGTTAACCGAGACTGATAGGTCGGTATATGTTAACGGCTATAGGCCCTTTTGTCATTTGTTCCATCAGTTAAAACCGCCACTCTTTTGATAGCTGTCCAAATTCATATGATCCAAATTCATATTCAAGCATGTCACATCCTGTTTATTGTGTCTGGAAGGACAGATATTGTAAGTGGTGCTGGGTCAGAAAATCAGTGGCACAAGAAATCAAAGCCAGATAAGACCAGCAATAAAGCATATTGATATGATCGATGATGATCACAATCTGTATGCAAACATTGCGATGACTCAAAATTTCTTTCTGAAAAAACAGATTGATTTATGTCATCGTCTACAGGTCCTTTGAAAAACATTGAGCTCTTTTCTCTGCATATGAATGCTTTCAAGAGAAATTTGTGTGGATTTCACTGTTTTTATCATTTTCTTTTTAGCATTAAATAGAAATAGGAATAATGTTGAAAATATAGTGAATGAATCACAGGCAGAAAGAGTTACCAAATGAGGAAAATCCACAGAGATGAAACGTAAATGACTGATACTAAGAAAAGAGGGTTATAAATAAGGAGTCCAAAAGTTATAAAAAACAGCTTTTTAAGACTCTTACTGTTTTATTACTATGTGCTTGATATTAATACACTTGATAAATGGAAGGAAGAGGAGGATTCCTGGCTTATGTGGCAGAAAGTAGGTGAAAATGCATCTGTACAGGTCTAAATAATCTTTTTTTTAAATATCATTATTGCTTTTCCACTTAAATGGAAGCAAAACAGGAGACTCTATTCACCAGCTTTCAATGCTCTCTCACCTGGCCACATGGTTCACTACAGGAGCGAAGTTAGTGGGCCCATACAGCTGCACTGTCTTTAGACTCTGGTGGTATGCCTCTAAGATGCCTTCGATACCATTGCAGTACGGATTTTCCATGTTCCCATTCTGGAGAGGAGAAAACCAGTGCAAACAGATAGCAATTCAATTCCATGGTCTGGGTGAATGCATTTATCAAACAAAGAAGCAGCAAGATCTTAATCAAAGTACACTTGTTCAATCAGGCATCATTTATGTGTTTCATATTACCAGGTCATGCACATAATTCATGAATTAGAATAAATACAGTAAATTAGAAAGACAATCCAGTGGTGTGATTTTGGAAGATTGAAATAAAAAGCCATAAAATAGCCTTGATTTAAAAACCCATTAAACAGATTAATCAAAGTTGAAATGAAGTGAGGTTGACTTCACCAGTGGGAACTCGTGTGACACCCGCCCATCAGGGGGCAGTTTGGCTCCAAAGCCCAGAGCGGGGAACATCTTGTCACTGTCGTAGTCCTGAATGATCTCCCCGACTGCCTTCAGGGCCATGGCGTAGGCGTTCAGCTGGTATGGGTTCATGTAGTGCAGCGAAGTGGACTGAGAGGGGTTACCTGTTGATAAATCAATCAATCATAAGGTCATTGTGGTGTAGAGGGTACAAAGATAAGATTTCAGTATGTTATTCTCCAGCGCATTTTCTGCAATGACATGACATTAAACAAGTGATTCTTGTTTGCTGCAGCCACTAATCACAATTAACATGATTCCTGTCAGGTGGAGCTGTCATGTCATGTCCTCAGAGATGATGAATCATAACTTTTAATTTAGTGGTTTGTAACACAAGGGCAGTGGGAGGAAAGCCATTGTGAGAAATGAACTCTTCCAAATGACAAATTAAGTGAGCATTTAGAGAGCTTGTGACCTTCACAAATTTCTCTTCTATAATAACACATTATGATTATAATGATGATGATGATTACTATTCAATATTAACAGCCCAGATGGGATATTTTGCATGTGTTTCAGAAAATATTGTTGTCATTGCACCAAGTGAGGTTGAACAGGTGACATGTGCTCAGCATTTGATAACTTGTACCTGTTATCTGATAGTAGAAATCCTGCTGTTTGCCTGGTCAGGCTGTATTTATAAGGTGTAATACAAGTGATCTTATCTCAGGTCCAGAGTGTAACAGCAAACTGTATGTCACCTTGACCAACACCGCAGTTAGAAAACTCCAAACAGAATGGAGAAATTGTTCGCTAAACCCCATGCAGCTTGCCGTAAAGTCAGTAAACAATGACTATCATTTTGCCTTTTTAATATAACTCTGAGTCTCATGAGTTGGTTGAAAAACCCTCTATACTGTACTAAATGGTGGCTAAAGCTACATGTGCATGAAAAATAGAAAATATAGCACTCACCTATTAATAATCAATGTAAAAGATATGGAGATAAAGAAACAGAATTCTTGCATCCTTGAACAAACAGGATGAGGTTAGATTTATGTTTTATTGTGAACTCCTATTTTCAATGTCTTTAGTTGCTGGTGTGTCAATATCCCCAAATTCAATAGAGAGCAGGATAGAGCTGCTAATATTAGCCTACACACTGAAGTAACATCCAGGACCAGTTTCCTCATGGTGGGGTAATAAAATGCTGTTTTAAAGTACCCTGTAATTAAGCTTGGCTTTGGACATACTGTTAACACTAGGTTATTATTGTATGTAGTAAGCTAGCTTGCCAGACAGTGCTAACATTTACAGCTTATGTTAGACCAAAAGCACACAGTTTAATACATTCTTTGTGTTTTTGGTTTTGAAAAGGCAAAAAAGAAGAACTCTTTGCATAATAAGTACGTGGAGAAATCCATGCCTAGTTATGGGTCCCAAGCTGGGACCGAACAATCTCTGCTTGGAGGGGGTTTAGTGAACGGTCATTTTGGAAATGGGAAACTCAGATTTTCAGAGTGTTGTATTGAGGCATAATTAATGGCATAATTAATGTAATTAGACCTAAGTGTGGTTGTCTCACACATTGAGAAGTCTTCACGTTAAGATAAGGGTTTTACCCCATTTTCTTCGCCAACTATAACCTTAATTTAGTGTGTATTGAGTGTTTAGGAAGAAGAGCTTTCCAGGAAAGGCTATCGTTTATAGGTGACAATGTGTGTGGGCTATGGTATACACCGGCTGCTTGTGTGTGTGTTTGTGTGATTGATTCTGCAATCGGACATGCCACAGTCAAAGAGCACTACTATCTGTTCTTGCCCCCCCCAACACAAAACACACACACACACACTTTGCCGTTAGGATCACTCACCATTAGATGCTGTGAAATCGATGGCCACAGTGAAATTGATCTGTGTCCTAGAAGGGGGATGGAGAGGAGGACATGACAAAAAAAATCAACAACAAAGAACAACCACCAACAGCAACATGCCAGGCCTCATTAAATTCCAGTGATCTCACACGTCAGTCATGCACTCACATACTCTGTGACAAAACATGACAACATGATCCCTAAAATTGAGCAATATCATACACAAAATATGTCAATTATTTCTTATGATGATATAGTTACAAACAGATCAATATTTAATATCTCATTGCCATTTCTCATCTTCATTTGTATTAAGACACAAAGTGCAGGTGCTCAGATGTTAAATAAGATTTAAGTGATTACACTGGTCGGTTTATCTGACTTTCACCTCCATGAGGAGGAGTAGCAGGAGGTGCCGAAGAGCCCGAGCATGGTAACAAGCAATTAGACTGATGGAGCACTTAAGAGCAAATCATAATCCAATTTTCCCTGCTGATGAAGCACTCCCGCTCTTCTTGCTAATTTACGACAATGAGACGAGGCCTTCAGGGGCCCAAACGACAGCATCTCATTATCTATGAGAGCCACCAGAGAGGAAGGCTAAAGAATGATAATAAAATGAATGAGTTAAAGATTCACATTAACCTTTCGGTTTGGGGTGGGGACGGAGAATATGCCACAGCCTGACCCGGATAACCTTAGCATTAATTAAACTTATTAATTCATGAAGACTCTGCAATGTATTACTGTCTCTGCATGGGAAGTGCATGGGCAAATTTGAAAAATGCATGTGTGCTCTAGGAAATGAAGGGTTTTCACCTGTGATTCTCTTGTTTTTTCTCAGTTGAAATTTAGATGCATTCTCCACCTGCACTTTGTGTGTGTGTGTGTGTGTGTGTGTGTGTGTGTGTGTGTGTTTGAGCCTTTGAGCTAAAGGTCGGTATTACAAAAAATAGCTTGTACAGTATTTTTCAGACTGTTGTCAGTCTGGTGAACCCTCAAAAAATGAGCCTCCTTGACACTTGGTCAAAATGACAGGGCAGTCTTGTTATGTAGCAGCTTAACTATTTTCTTTCTTTTTCCCTTCCATCTTTACAGATCCTTTCTAGCACCACTAAAAAAACCCAGATATTGTGCTTTTCTCTGTGGGCAATATCAACTTTTTCAGCACTTTGATTAAAATGTCTTTGGACCAACCACAGTACTCTCATATTTTCCTATTTTAGCTTTTGCCTTTTACAACACCACTTCATCCTAATTCAAATTCTTGGCTGGTAAAGGGTAATGATCAAATTATTAACCTGATATGAGAGTACTGAACCATAATCACTGTAGAGAGATGGCCCCTATCATTATATTTCAAGCATATCTTGTCCTGTTGGTCCTCGCTCCTGGACTGTTCCAGTGCTGCACACTTTTAGGGTGAGAAAAATCAACAGTCTGATGACATTTCATTCTGTCTCATTGTAGACTGAGGTGAAATGCTTTCTAGCTATTTGAATAGCCAAATTATTCTTGTCCATTTGTGATCACAGTGGTTGTCAAATAAGACATAAAAGCTGCCTGAGTTCACTTTGCATCATGATGAAAGCTCTAACACCAAATAGTGCTTTAACAGCTAGCACAGAAAAGACTTTTACATGTGGTATTTCACCTTTTCCATGCAGCAAAGAGCTTGGACAGTTTAAGTGACACATTTTCTTAACTTTTCATCCATTTTCTTAATAGCAAGAGACGCCACATAGCAGGAACCATCTCTCTGATGTGTCATTCAGCAAGAGAGTACTGTTAGGGGGCAGACTGATGTGGATGATATTTTTGAAGTGGGGCCACTAAACCTTAAGGTTATTGTGTCATAGATCAGCCAAAGCCAGGAACTGTCAATGAAATCTGTCATGCTTGTCAGCTCTGTCACAGCCCATAAACCCCCTGACAGCCGACCTGCTGTGATGGGACAGTCGAGATCAAAGCACAGCCTAGCTTGCCTGAGAGGCACATTTCACCTGAGAAATATTTGATATTCACGCATCAACCTCCTGCTCTAAGACTAAACTGAGGTCGAAGGGCTGATACCCTCTTTGAAGCCAGTTTAGCTTTAGCCAGCTCATTTAAAATATATTTGGCACTTTGATACTACAGGCAGCTCCTACTGTGAACTTAAAAATCAGTTGAGCAAAGTTGTAGTGGAACACTGTACTTGGGGTGCCATGACATTAAAGATAAGGGGACAGAAATATATGAATTTTGATCAAAATTTTAATGAAGAGTCAACAGATATATTGATTTTATAATTCTCATTATAAGTAATTACGACTTTCTATAATAGTTTTGCATGTGTCATTAATCCATTAGAGGATAATTTCCTTTTTTTTTTTTTTTTTTTTACAACTTCATTCTTGTATCAGTACAGTACTTTAGCCATCATTGGTATCATAATTAATAAGAATTATCATTTTAAAGCTGATGTGAGCAATATTCTTATATTAACAGGTCCTAAAATGGCTAGGTGTAATGTGTATGGGGTTAGTATGTAATGACAATGACATGGACAGTTAAAACCTCATTATGCTATTTTTCACCACCACATTTAGTTTGAAGGGGACTGCGTCATGAAAGGGAATACAGAGGCTGTTAATGGTCTCTTGAAGTATGTAGATGGTCATTTCCACTCACCCTCCTTTGATGTAATCTAAGAATGTGAACTCTGACTCCACTGAGAATGAGAGCAGGGTTACCTGAAATCAAAGACAAGGAGAGATTTGATTAAACTCAGTCTTGATGTTTTTCTCTTAAATACAAAAAAAGTTCACATTTTGAATTGGTTCTGCACTTGACACTCTCTGGAAAAAGATGTGAGCTGGCTGCTTTCTGATGACCAATTCATTTACAGTTGCCAGAGGACAAATTTGAAGAGAGGATAGAGTCGCATTGGTATGCATTACTAGCACATGCCTGCACTCCTGGGTAAGTTGTGTGAAAATCTGTGTCTCAATTGCTTGTTGGTGTCGCCCACTGTGATCTCTCAGATCTTATGTCCTTCAAGTTCTGCAGCACCTTCATCCTTCATTTTGTCCCACTTACATACTTTACTGCAGCCAGTTTTCTTAACTAACTACATCTCCATACAATTCCTTTCAAAACCCAAAGTATACATCTTCCATAATCACCTACAGACACACAACAGTGTATGCACTACAATATACAGATTGGTATTTCCTTCAAAGCAGCCAACACTTGGAGGATAATTAAAGAGAGAATCATTTAACAGAAGAGAGGTGGGTGTGGAGCAGAAAAGAGGCACAGTGCCAGTCCTGATTAGCTGCTGGCGCCATACTCACTGTTCCAGAGTTGACATATTTCTTTTTCTTCATTTTCTTCTTGGTATTAATTACCTAAAAATAAACAATGAGAGGTGTAATCATGTGATCTAGAATCAGAACAAAATATTTTTGATGCCCTGGTTTTAGGCAGAAATATTATATTCCAAGTATTTTGTGTATATATTGGACATAGAGGCACTGTGTGTATGCATACTCAGTACTGGAGGACGTATCAAGTCCTGCCTTTGAAACGGAATTTGGTCCTATTTGGTCTATGTATTTTTACACCTTCTAAAAGAGTATTTTCCCTGACTTATTTTACCCCTTATTTTACATATGTTCACACCCTAGTTTACTCAACTATTTCTTTGCTAATTAGGTGCAACACATGTTATGAATGTGAGTGTGTGGCTGGCATGAGAAGTACATTCCATCACATGGATGTATGTGGTTTGTAGGTGCAAATGATGGAATAAAAAATATCAGCAAAGGAAGGGAGATAAAAGAGGATGTGGGTGCATGAAGTAACAGATTGAGCGTAGCTCATGTAAGATCATTCATGAATGCTTAATATAGAAATGTGAGTATCGTATGCAATCTAGTTCAATCATGCTATTTAATGGAAGAAGACTGGAAATTGAAAGACGAATCACAGGCTACAAAGAATCGATGGGTGAGGCAGGCTTAAGGTGCAAGACTTACAATTACTTTACCAGTATTCTATCGGCTCCAGAACAAGAGTGAAATGTCAATCTGGAGACCAAAGACGTCTCAGCTCATTACCTCGATTCTCTATGGCTGCTAGGCATGAAAGTGACAGCCCCTAATTTAACATGGAGGGATGGCAATTTGTCTGACACACTGAACAATCTGCTGATGCAAAAAGCAAAGGGCCTTTCAGTCTCACTGGGAGGTAGAAAGGAATCAAGAGTAGTGTATAATGGAGTTGACATCCAAAAGACAGGTATTTGTCCTTCGGCTGAAGGCCACCAAACCACAGGGGCATGAAGGTATTGACATGTCCTTTTTTTTTTTTTTTAATACATTTTTTACAAAGACTAATTTTCTGTGGTGACCAGAACACTCTGTCCTCATAGATTTACAAATAAATACAAAATTCTTGGACAAAATAATTAGTGATTTCGATAAACATAGGACACATTTATATCATTTTCAGGCCTTACCCATCAACCTTGGAATCTAGAATGAAACATTTAAATGAATTGTGTTTGTAATTTGCATACAGAGCCGCATTGTATGCTATTAAGAGGCACAGTAAGCTATCCCTTGAGAAGTATTGAGAAATTGCTATGATCATTTTAAATCCCTGGATTGTTCTGCTATTAATCCTGTTTCACGCTGCTGCTAATAGCTCCATTTCTATGTGTGTCAGCATCCAGGTGATTATAGTGGCGAAATAATTCTCAGATTTTGAGAAGAAGAACCTGGGCGCAGGAAATAGCTGCTTGGGGAAGGTGATGAGACATGTACAAATACTGTGCCAATGCCCTTTTAAAAACTGAATTAGGAATATCTTCTTCAGTAACCGCTGAACAAATGCATTTGTTTGCTGCAGGAGTAGAGGATATCCATGGGAAGGAATGTGGAAGAATAATGGGAAACAGTGCAACAGTCATGTCAGAGATAGAAATGTCACTCATGTCAGAAATGGGATCCAAGGTACCCGATGTACAGGGAAACCAGGTCTGAGGAGCCAGCAGACATGTTGAACTGCGGAAACACTGGAATTACTCACCTCATACACATTGAACTGGCTCTGCCCTCGAGCTAGCTCTCGGTAGCTGGTTGTAAAATCCCCAATGAAATCATGGCTGGGAGAAAGGAATAAAGGCAGAGAACACACAAGTGAGTATAAAAAATATTAGGTACAAATAACAGGACCAGATGGAACTTTGTGACAGGAAATGATGTGTCTCTCAGGCAAAAATTTCAGAAAAAGTTTCCATGTTCTTATATTTTATGTTAAAAATTCCTAAACTGAATACCAGTAGTCTGATTTTTTTGGCAGTCACACTCACCTCCCATCCCGATCCCAGTCATACACCTCCACCTTGATTGTTCTGGAAATGAACACACCAGCCACATAGTCAGATTAAGTATTTTAAAGCAGCATGCTAGCTGGCAAACTGTCTTACCACAAGGTCCATTCAGCAGCTTGTTCTGGATCTCTCAGTCATTTCGTGTGATCCCTGTCAGTTCCCAGTTGGCATGGAATTATAAATATTCTCAACTTTTAAGTCAAAAAGGAAGAATAAATGGCCAAAAAATAGAAATATTAATTAGAGTCAAAAGATCAAAAGCTCCAGGACACCTACTGATGAATCATCTGGTGAGACTGTGTTGCACTCATCAGAACATATAATGTATACAATAATCAATCTGCAATAAGACATCTATCAAAAGTATTCAAACTAGATGGAGATAAAGTATGTGAGCCCCTTCCTAGTCCAGCAATCTGAGATATTGACTGTAAGACTGTAATGGCTAGAGAGGGAAATATTTGGGATCTTGAACACAAGACTAATGAGCACAGAAACAGATGTACAGTATATTGTACTGCCAGTTTACAGTCACAGAGTAGTGTAGCTTGCCAGCATCTATCTTCTGCTGTTGCTTGTTGCTGTCTAAATTGTTGTCTCTGCTGTTTTCTCTGCTGTGATCTCAACCTTGACAATACTATAACTTTCTCAAGCATCACCATAGTATCTTTTTCTGTTGTTTTTATTTATTAGTTCACGAGGAAGATATTTGGTTCTGATAGGCATGATTATGCTCTAATCTGCCCCCTACGTGGATATATTCCTTCATATGCACAACAAGTACGCAAGCAAGCATGTGAACAATGATGCTGGCATCGCAGTTGTTGTATATGCATATGCATAGGTAAGAAAAAAGTTATTTCAGTGACTTTACTCGTCAGAACATTACTCTGTAGTACTACTAGTGGTCAAAAACTCACATATACACATATGCACACACAGGGTGCACACCTGTTGCTGCTGTCTTTACTTTTAAAAAGAAGGAAGTTACTTTTATTTTTAAAATGACCTAGATTTCCTTTTGAACTGTATGGCTAATATGTAAATGTCAGAGAATTTTGTGAATTCAGTACATGTCTGAGTAGGTGCCATAGTGTCTTCACTATGGGGAAAAATAACCAGACTTCTCAGCAACAGCTTCATTAGCTTCATTAAGCCTTTTGTAATTAACAGTGACAGAAGACAGCAGCAACAGGTGTGTACTCCTGTTTCATGTCAGCAGCTGAGGTCTTGGAGTTGTGATGGCTAAATACAGTCCCATAGGGAAAAGAAATATGTTTTGGTGTATGAATGACTGAATGATTCCTCTGGGAGATCCTAGATTGTTATC
Organism: Lates calcarifer; assembly: GCF_001640805.2. Classification (NCBI taxonomy): domain Eukaryota; kingdom Metazoa; phylum Chordata; class Actinopteri; family Centropomidae; genus Lates; species Lates calcarifer. Next base: position 19,232,362 of record NC_066844.1, on the reverse strand, counting down.
ATTTCACTTTTGACTCAGTGCTAAGGGAACTCCAAAAATCTATTAAAACTTAAAACAAGGCTGATTCTTGCATTAGAATGGGTCTTGCATAAAGTACTCCCTCCAAAAATTGTAACTTCCAAACAGCAGCATATGTTAACTTCCAGTATTCAAAAGAAACATCAGAGTAGCACACTGGTGACATTTTACACAAATGCAGCAGAAACATTGTCCCTGCAGAGTGAGGAGAGGGGAAAAAAAGTTTCTTTGGCACTTTTATTCCTGAGTCACATTGATCTCACCCCCAAGTCTCCCCTCTCTCCCAACTTCGTCTTACACAAGTACTGACACCAGCCCAGATCCAAAGAAAATTTAAGCAAGCGGCACATCAGAGACTCTTTCCTGTCACTGAGGAATTGAAAGATGCCTGAAATAAGCCCAGCTTCCTCCCTGCCACCTGGCCCCTGTCGTTCCACGGTGACAGTTTGTTCTTTTGAGGTTATCTTCAAGGCTGTGAGCTAGAGAAAATGTGCTTGTCACCTAGGTGGTAGAAACATGATGCTTCTCATTCGGTGAGGAAAAAGAGAGGGAACAGGGGAGAGGTAAGACAGATACAGAAAGAGATGGGAGGGAAAGTCAGAGAAAAGATTCAGCCATCTCTTCCCAGACCTATCGACATGCAGGAACGAAATTTAGTGGTAGAGAGTAACTGGTGCAATTTTAGGGCATGCCATGCGAGACAAATAAAGGACCTGGAAGCTGTCATTATGTCGGCCCATTTACTGCATTTACCATCATTTTATTAAAAATTTCTGTATCCTAATTTACAGCTGCATCAAAGGGACTCAGACACTCAGATCCTTGAGTGGCCCCTTGAACCCTCACAACAATATACACTCCAAAACTAATCTGCCACAGATATCTTCGGCTACTGTTCTAAGCGTCTTTAATGAACATGACTCATCTTCAGTGAAGGAGGTGCATATAATTGAGAGGGAAAAAAGGAGACTTGCATTTGACGCTGAACAATTCTTCAACTCCAATTACACAGATCTGTCTGTGATCTTTTGCCAGTGACAGAAATAGACTATGTTTGAGTCCTGGGCCTGCATATTAATGAGGAAGAATTGATTCTTTTGATGTTTTTAAATGAATTATCCACAGTAAAATATATACCTTAAGTACCACCTACAGAGAGGAAACACAGTATACAGTAGGTGTGAAGGATGTAAATATAGAAAGATGGAGAGAATTTAAATTTCCTCATACATCGATCGTTGAGCAGAATATATGACAACTTGGAAGTGCCTTCCATTTCTCTCCTCTAGCTTCACACTCCCTCATCCTGTTCTCCTTGACTTACTCATCTGGAACAGGGCCTTTGACATATTGGATTTCTGTTTTTTTCCCTCTGTTACACAGCAAGTATACTTACATTTGCTGTCTCTTATTCTCCTCTCCTCTCCTTCATTTCTCCTCTCTCCTCTCCACTTCCTATTACTTTCCCGTCTTTGCTTGCCTTCCCTTATACTTTCCTCCTCTTTGCCAAAACGTAGTCCGTCCCTCTCAGAGCAGAGCGAATGTTCATATGGAGAAATGGATGGATGTGTTCAGGGAAACCTCAGATGCCCGCTGTCATGGGGATTCAGCTGGATCCTGTCACCTGAAGGACAGTCTTCCTAATCAAAGCGTCACTCTGACGCTAGGCAGCAAAGTTGGAAGGTGGAGGTGTTTCATCCTTGTCTTTGTGTTTGCAAGATACATTTAAAAAGTTAGGCGTACCAACAGGTCTGACTAAAATATAGTACACAGATAGCCCTCGGCGATGATTTGGATCTGGGATTTCCAAGAGTTGTTTCCTAGCAATAACAAGCAGCTCTTTTCCTATGACACATTTTGTGGTGAATTGACAAGGGTCCAATTTAACCTTTTTTCCATGCTGCTGTGGAAGATTGTAACGGATGCTGCCTTTGTGACAGAAAAACATGCTCAACATTTTGATTTTTTTCTTTGTAATGAAAGGGTAATTCCCAAATCACAAATCTTGTGATTTGTATGGTTGATAATGGGGATGCAATGGTCTCATTTTTTCTACCCTGATACTTTTTCCAATTCTTGAGATGTATGTAAAATATAAAATAATATATATTTCTGTATTTAATTACTTATGTCTGCATCTATTTATTTATTCATACTTGTCATTTTTGTCCTTCATACACATTTGAGTGTAGTACAGATCATTAACTTGGCTTTCTCCATTTCTGTTCAAATGTATGTTTTTCTTGTTCAAACCTAGTGCTTAGGCATTTACTACTTTATCCTTAGTTGCTTTGTGGTTTCTAAATTTAAAGTTGACTTGGCTTGATTGCCTTTTTGTTGAATTTATATGTATCTGTAGTTGTCACAAAGTTTGTTCTTATCCTTTTACCATTTTATCCTTATATCTTATCTGCAGTTTATAAGTCTGTCTAAATGTATTTCTGCTTTGTGAACTTTTGTCCTGTGTACACAGGCCATCCATTCCATACAAAAGAGAGTAAAAGTTTACTGATATAGCTAGTTTAGGTGAAGCTAGTTTGAACTCCTTTATATACACTTAGCTAGTTTAGTCCAGTGGATCCCAACTTAGGGGCTAGGATCCTCCATATAGGATCAAAAGATAAATCTTAAAGAGTTGTGACATGATTACTGGGGTAGAGAAAGAAAGAAAAATAATTTGAACCATTAGTCAAAACCATTTAAGAAATTTGAATAGAGAATAAACCAAATAATGTCATTTTCATTTCTGTTTAGTTTTGCTTTTATGTCCACCCCTGTCTTTGTCCCCCGCTCTCTGCCTCTGACAGTGAGGCTTTTGATCATAATTTGAGAGGATAAACAGGGAGAGAGATTGCACCTCGACCAAAACATGCTGATTTGCACACAGAGATGTGAGCCCACAAACAGATTGCATCTTGAAATGAGAGACCCCCCGCCTTACCTTTCCAGAGTACGAGCTGATTGGGTGTGAAAAGGGCAGCTCTGCCTGATAGGTGTGCCATAGATTCAGACGAGTCATCCCCAAATGGTAGAGGTGAATTTGAACATTAAAGACCTTTAACCTTGGTTATTGATTTAGACGGACATGTTTGCTCTTATGAGCAGTACTTAATTCCACACACAGAAAGGAGGACATCACACCACACTGGCCACATCTGGAACAGTGTCAACTCAAATAAAATGCAGCTCCCAGTGAGCTCTGTATTCAGCTTTATACACATCCCACAGGGACGGTAATTGTTTAGGTTATGAGACCGAGAAACCAATGCTGTTTTTAAAAAAATTCTTTAAAAGTGAAGTGTGCTGTCTTCACCATGCTATAAGTATAAAAAAATATATGTAAAAATAGTTTAAAATGGATCTCACATTTAAAACCTATCAGAGAAAATGGCACTTTGTTGCAGCAGGAGGTACAGAGTGCAGCACTATTTTTCAGTTGTCTTCATACCAGCACTTATTGTCAGGTTGAAGAGAGAAAGTCATGCAATTGGTGGGAAGTATGCTTCATCCTTTTAAGCAGATACATTGCACCTTCCTTTGTTCCTTTTAGATATATCACATGGGAGAGAAGCAGAGTGTCCCATTTGGAAATCCTAAGTGCTCCAGTGCCTCCTTTTGCCCTTTGGTGCATCAAACGAGAGGAACATGTCCAAACGTTAGCACCAATCTAATTAGAGCAAAGTAAATCAGCAGTAGGTCATCCACTGACATACTTGTACAGAGTAGTACTCTCAACAGATAGTGGTGCCTCAATGCCCTCTCCAACATAAGCGGAACTTGAAATGAGAGAGAGGGAGTAGAAGTGAATGCCAACCCAGATAACGAGCAGTTGGAGCTGCAGGCACCGCCTCTCCATCCAGATTCACCTTGTGTAACTCTTCTTACCATTCAGGATCATATTATTTTGCATGTTCTGTTTGATCAAATTTCGAGCCCTCATACCTGGAGACAAATCATCTGGAGAAGTCACTGAGTGTTTTCTGGGAGCTCATTTAAAGCAAGAGTAAGGAAGGAAACCACACAGTTCTCTCTGGTGATCCATCCACCTGTTTTTATGCTCTTTTTCAATTTGCACATTAAAAAACTGAATGCAAATGCTGAATGGAAACAGCCATAACAGTCAGTCATAACATCACAAAAAAGTTTTTACGCTTGGCTGGGTGGAAGGGTGTGTGTCAATAAAAACAAAATGCAACAAAGTATAATGGAGACAGACCGAGTGAATAAATCATGAACTATATGTAACATGTAAACTCTGGACTGGAGAATAAATGCTACTTTATCACAGTGTGCCCAGCTCCTAATATTTGACTGTATGGAAATTGCATAACATCAAATTTTCTTTTGCTGATTTTATGGAGATTTGATTAAAATTTGCACTACATCTGGATGGAAATTGAGTCTACCAACCTTTTGGCTAACTTCCCCGCTTCCCGTGCAAGTGTTGTGCACTGTCTAAATCTACAAAGTCTCTTCTGCAGAATTCCAGAGAGACTTTCTGAATAGGCTGAATAGTTTGGGTTTGTTTGTTGCAATCTGCAAAGTTAGACAGGCACTGGTTGATGTCATGAGGATCCTCACTTGAGGGTTTAATGTCAATATGACATAAGCAGTGTACAATTTTACTGTGTTTACCATCATTATCATCTCTGTGATATTTTGTAAACTATATATTCTGCATATGTTGCCAATATCCATACCATTAAGAACTGTTCAGAATAATACTTTGCTCAAAAGGTCTGACATTTCAGTTCATCTCCATGGAAACAATCAAGGTCTCAAGTCATGTCTTGTAGCACATTTGCATTCGCCGTGATCACGGTGAGTGTATCACAATACGTCTGACAGGAGTCTGTGTGGGCTCAGTCCGCAAGTTTGGAGGGCAGATGTGAATTCAGCCCTTGACAAGAACTCTTTGAAGACCGAGAACTGTCCTGCAGTGGACCAGGAGGACATAGCGGTCTCCGTCTAATTCAGTGTTCAGTCATGTAGTTCAAGTCATCTGGCCAAGACTCTAAACAAGGCAATAGTAGTTTTAATCAACAAACTGTTCTTCAGCAACTGAAAAGATGTGTTCTCTGTTTCATTTAAACATAGACTTTTGATGAATCTAATGAAAATTGGTCTGAACTGATTCAGCAGATTTTTTTGTGGGCACCACATCAGCACTTTTCAAATCACTGGAAGCTTTCCTTCACTTGATGGATGTAAACAGTAATTACATAGATCAAAAGCACTGACAGCCTTAAGAGCCGTGTTTGTTGCAGGAACGCAGCTTGGATGATAATGTACCATCACAGAGGTTGGAAAAATAATTTATCAGTGGGTCTCAAGAACTATATAATTAAAAAGACAAACAGACCTTCCCACTCCCTCCTCATAGAAATATGGACACAAAGAACAAGCAAAAACTGACACACGCACCCATGCACCAGTATATAACCTGTTTATAGCGCTGTCTTGGTGATATTTCAAGACTTGCAGCATTTCAGGGTGTTTCTGCTCGTGGCTTGTCACATTTCATTATACTCTCCCTCCGTTTGTGTGTGTGTGTGTGTGTGTGCATTTTTGCATAGCACAGGAGCGTTTTAGGAAGCGCCTTTGATGCCCAGCTCAGTCCCCTGTGTATGATTGGCTCTGACAGGGTAGTGACCTCTTCTTAGGCTCATGTGTGATTGGCTGGCTCACACAGTTTCACCTAATATTTCCCAAGTATCAAAACACTTCTTGAGGCAACCCCATCGATAACTCTGTCTGTCCGTCTGTCTGTCTGTCTGTTTGGGATTTATCTCAGTTTTCCCAGCACACACCAGGTTCTCTGCTTTCTCAGTAATTAGAGTTTGACTACATACAAACAGGACAGGATGGACAGCTTTGAAAGAGAGAGAGAGAGAGAGAGTACAAGAGAGAGATGAAAAAAGGAGAGGCAGAAAAAAAAGATACAGTATGCCACATGAAATATTTCCCCCCACAAAGGTAATCTGTCTGTCACTCCTTTTTCATCTTCCCTTGCAGCTTCTTCATGATTTAGCTTGTTTTCTTCCCAGCACTGTCTTTTAAATTAGAGGCAGGCAGATAAGCTGGGAGAAAAATGAATTCCTATCCCCTCTGACACAACATGTCTACATTAATTATGGGCCCACTGAGAAGAGCAACCTGTCATTATTTTAGACATTTAGCTAGTAATGTACTCTTGTTTTTACAGGACCAAAGTGTGACAACAATGCAGTGATGAACAGACCAAATTACAATATAGTGTTCAAAACATGTTTTGAATTGTACATTCACACATTTATTTATCATTTATCATACTTGCTACATCATATTTATTACATTACTATGCCTGACAAGCTTTCCATTCTTGCATGGTAAATACAAGATTTATAATGATTTACCACTCGAAATTCATGATTTCAAAGAATCAGTTGGTCCTTGACTAAAGCAACTTCTCATTTGAAATGACAACTGCTGTGAGCAATTTTATCAGCTATGGCTAGGTGGTTAGCTAAGCTTCAGGAGTTGGCTTAAAATGCTCTCGTCTATGGCTGACTTTTTACTGTTTCTAGCGAACATGTTTTAGAACATAACCATGGTAAAAACAGTGTTGTGCTAGATTGATACATTATACTGGAGCCTATCCCAGCTGACATTGGGCGAGAGGAAGGCTACACCCTTTATTGATCGCTAGTCCATCTCAGGGCCAAACACTTTCAGTTTACTATCATGTGCGACAAAAGCATCAAATCCTCATATTTGTGAGGCTAGAAATGGCAAGCTCTATTCTTAGTACAACCCCGTGCACACAACCACAACATGAAGAGAATGTTTGCCTAGTTACTGTTGCTAAGTCATGATTAGACAATTGTTGTATCTAAATTTAAGTGTTGTAATAGTACATTTATATCACACAGGGATTTTCTCTAAGGAGAATATTGACAACAGTAACACCACAAGGAGGTCAGTGGAGATTAGAAGAGGCTCATTGTGACTGACCTGTGCTTTGTTAGCAAAGATCAATACTAAGGGATGTCCTAAGCACAAAGCTGTTTTGAAATAATGTAACAGCAGGAAGAATGGGAGGCTTAACATTGCAGCATGTTGAACAGGTAATGATTTCAGATGGTTAAACTCAATGGGGCTGAGGTTGCAGTCATAGCTGTCGTCAGTACACTGTTTGTCAGAGATATTCTGATTGGCGCTGTGAAGGCAGTCGATAGATTGAGGCGACAGAAATCCAGTGAAGGCAGAGGTTGTCAGTGGGGTCAACATTACTGACTATTCAAGGTGTGTGTACAAGAATTTGTGTGAATGTGTGATGAGGTAGAAATAGAGGGGGATATATGGAGTCCTGTGCAGCAGGGAAAGAACAGGAGGAGGTTGCACTGTACCTGTCGTAGTCTCCGTTGCAGAGTGCTCGTACTGGGATGGTGAAAGGTTGCCACACTGGATTTAATGTGTTCTTCACCACCTCTGTTTTATGGCAGATAGTAAACCTGGACGAGGAGGAGGCGGAGGAGGAGGTACATTAGGAAAAAACACGTTCAAAAAGAGGCAGAATAGAAAATTGATTATTATTTATCAATTATACAAGCCAGGAAGCAGAGAATTAATATGCAAATGAGGGGAGGAACATGCAACTAAAGAGACTGAGACAACAAGAAAGACAGGAGAGATGCTTTAAATAGGGATGTACCGAGCTTTGTTTACAGCTTGGACTATATCCCAGCTATATTGTGTTTAAGACCATGGAGAGCAGTTTAATATTTCAGTCCAGCTTTTAAATCCTTTCCCTTGACCAGAAGTGTGACAATGATATGCAAATGAATTTCTGTGATATCTGAAATGTTTCACTGAGCAGAGCCACATAAATTCCTATCAAATACCCTGCAAATATCCCCTCAAAAAGCAACAACCCGTATCGTTTTTTTTCTGTTTTTTACCCAAAGTCTTGGATTACTCGTGCTACACTAAATGCCTCAAGCCTTTTAAAACCCTGTGAGTCCTTTAGCCACACAGCCCTCTGATTTATACCCCCCTCTGGCACCAACAACAGATACTTCTAGGACTTCTGTGGGGATCCATTTCCCACCCAGTTATGTATGAAAAAAAAATACTGAGAAAAGCTACAAGACAGCTAACGAAGCACTTGCTAAAGCATCCCCGGCTAGATTGGGCTGACGCTGCCGCAACTGTAGAACCCCTTGGGAGGCTGAACAGCACTCTGGGAAAGCATGAGGACTTGGGAGAGAGTTATGCATCTCTATGTGAACTGCCTCAGAAAGTGACAGTGTTTTTCCTGCTGATGAAAAACGCAGATTATGTTTTTTTTCTCTCCTGCTCTTATGCTTTTTACATTAATTGCCTGTCTTTTCTATTTGCTCTCCTGGAGTCATTTATGTAAGGCATAGTCATGGGAGTTGTGGTTGTGGATGCTTTCCCCAGTATGCAGCCTCTTAAGTTGCGCATGCCTCAGTAACCACTACAGCTCTCCTCTCACACTGTACAGACTCTAGTTTCTCCCCACTACACTCTATATCCTCTAATGTTCCATTCGTTCTTGTTGGTGATTTCCATTTTATTGTTACTGTAACATTTATAATAGTGTACTTTAAAGTTCTTTTTTCTTGTGTCTCAAAATGTATTCGCCAGGGTCTCATAGAAGCTGCTTTATCTTGTGCTAAGAAGGGCAACCTAATATCTGACGGACACAAAATGCTGCAACTCTGCTGCTTTTGATAGCAGTTACTCTACTTCACTTCCACATCTCAGTGAATTGTGTGCATCTCACATTCTGTAATATACTTCCTTCCTATCGAACACCTCCCTCTCCATTCAAAGCACTTGGAATAAGAAGAAAACTGCATAAAGCACTCACGTTCCGTCCTCGTTGCTTCTGTAGAAGACCATGAAATGGGTCAGACTTGCCAAAAAAGTCCTTCTTGTCCAGCTTGTTGGCACAGAACTGCATAGTGGCACTGTCCTGCAGGGATGCATGGAGATGTAGGGGAAAGAATTAGAGATGGGTTTAGGAGGGGGAGGGGTGTCATAATGCCTTCATGATTAAAGAATAGATGGTATTATTTATGTGCCCTAGTTCACTCTTCTTCCCCTACTTCTTCTCTTTTATCTCCACAGCTTACAGTGGGACAGCAGATGGAGGCAGCTGTCTGTGCATCACACAATAAGATCATGAATACATCATGCTGGAAATGCCTCTTTTCATTTCAACTGGTTTATGTTTGTACCTGTGTGTGTGTGTGTGTGTGTGTGTGTGTGTGTGTGTGTTATATTTTTGTAAATGCCTTATTTTTCTACAGCGGAATAAGCTTTTATACAACATTTTTATTATATTTACATCAGAGAAGCAAGTATATTAGAGTACATCATTTGGTTCAAGATAAGTATGTTTCTACTTTCATCCACTCACAACACCTCCTGCAATTATAGCCATACAAGCAGATCTGTGAGGCTGTAATGGTCGTTATACAATGGAAAACCAATACTCAGATATATGAGAATTAGACAACTTTAGTTCCTTATATCTTCAACACTAATTGGCCAAATAAAATAAAGTTTGGCCTGAAGCTGGCGCTAGACAAATGATCATGGTCTCCATTGTCTGCAAAGACTCTACTCTGCATTTTTAGACTTTTCTCAACTTTTGTCACTCTAACCTGTATTTTGTCAGGCTCAGGCAGGTGCGGTAACTGATGAAGTACATAATTTGGAGGTAGTATAGGCTAGTGTCGGGTATTCATACTTAAAGTATATGGCATTGTTAATGAACATGATTCAGTACAAGACCTAATGCATGTATTCAGTTGGGTTCAGTGCTGGGAGATTATTTTAATCTATTTTGTGTCAACATGTCACATCAAAGCCACCATGAGTCACTGCCTAACTGTTGGAGATGACCACTATTAGTCTCAGCAGGAGTGTAAGAATAGTAGGACTCAATGTTCTGTCCAGTACATCCTCACATACAAGTACAGATAGTGTAGACGCACACACTCTTCACAAGTGTACACAAACCCAATAAAAAGTGCTGTTGGAAAAAGGAACAGAAGGAAAATGCACTTTAATAATCTGTATGAAGACATGGCTGTCTGTCGTTGTGTTGTGTGAATGTTACCTGCTCATGAACTACTGGCAGCCTACAATACACTCTTGCTTTATCTATAAACATAGCCTAATGGGCCACCACTCTGTGTGTGCGTGTGTGTGTGTGTGTGTGTGTGTGTGTGTTCAAGTATGCAAGCATTGTAATCCCAAACCATAGTGCTGTATCCACCCACCAGCAGTTCCACTAACATTAGTGCCAGCTGCTTACCAAGTCTAATTCTAGCATGAGTAATGGTCATCAAACTAACTTCTTCTGATATCTGTCACAACATCTGTGTAGCATCAGATGCTTCAAGTGCATTTCAGCCTCAGAGAAACATCAGACACAAAGCACAGTTTCTGCTTTGGGCTTTGTGTTTTTCTAATATGTTTTGAGGGCTGCTTTGCCTCTTGATTTCGCCCAATAACATGATGATAAACTTCATGTTGTTCTCAATTTAGCACCATATCTAGATCTTTCAGGCACTATTCAGGTTGCATTAGTTTTTGCCTCAGGAGATATTAAGCAAAGAATTGGAAGCTCAAGCCATCATATTATGAAAAATATTTAAGTTAAGGCTGTCAGATGATTAATTTGATCAGAGAATTTCTGCTGTATATTGATTGTTGCCAATGATATTATATCTAGATAAGTTATAGTGACATGTTTTCTCAGTGTATGGTTTAGCCTTGCAAGATTCTTTATTTAACATCCCAATGTAGTACATGTTGAATGGTAAAACACTTTAATTTCACAACTTTAATTAAAATGTAAACACAGACAAAGTTATTAGTTGGGCAATAAACCTTAACCCAGTTCAGCAACCCCTGGACATAGTTCAGGTAACCTAAACCAAATATGGTGCAAATGAGAGAACCTAAAGGTTCAGGTCAGGCTCATGATAGACAGTTTTAAACAAGATCAATTAAAGTCTCAGTGGAACCAGAGATATTCTTTCTCCTTTTGGCCACCACTTTACCCACATTGCAACTCAACAACTGCTTGTTTCAACAAAGATTTGGATGTGCTATACTGGTAGTGGCAAATTGTTGCTTTGACAACCACATAATCACTTTTTTCACATCAGCAGGCCAGTAAAACATAACAATCGTCTCTACAGTCCATTCAGCGTGTTTCCCTTTAAGACCTGCTTGCTTTTTGTCTTCTCTGGAATTGCCCATGACTTAACCACATTAAATCAGATTTATAAAATTTGTCATTTAATATCACATGGTTTAGTACAATATAAAAGTGACCACAGGCATTAACAGCAGCTTCAATCTTCATTTTTAATGAATAGAATTGCATTGTTCTATTATCATTAGCATGGCAACAATTAATTAACTAACACAATCCTTTATTTCATCATTTTATCACATTATATTCTCTCATAAAGTGGTCTATCTTCATGATGAATTTACTATGTGTGTGAAGGTGACCTAAGGCTATTGTGGATATAAAAGATAAATAACAAACGCCATGAAAAACATAATGTATACCTCAAATAAATCAAGGACCAGCCGCAGATGCTGGGAGATTAATTTTCACAGCAAACCAACTCTTCCTCTGTGGTACACTCTCTCGCTCTAACAAATAAGCCTGATTGTGCATTTTCTCCACCAGTTGTTTATCATGAAACGTAGCGCTTTTACCAAACTCCAAATATAAATCACTTGTGTGCTGTTGAGGCTTGTACTTCTTGGTTACTATCACCCCTCCCTGCTCTTGGCTCTCCCTGTGTGGTGGAAAGGACCTGACTTATCTCTGGCATATGGGCTGCAGCTAATCTCTGAAACACAGTGGGTTCATTACAGTACATTCAGATGCTATAACAGTAGTTTGCTGTTGTTGTCAGACCCCGAGGCCGTACACTGGGCAGCCACGGCGCCACTAATGATAGCTTAATAGCTTTTTAATGTTGCAGCTTCCACCATGTGTCTGGCTGCTTGCCGAGTGGGAAATAAGCAAAAGAATGTGTGCGAGGTTGCAAGTGTGAAACACTGCGCGTAAGAGTGAGAGCAGGAGTGTTTCTGTACACATATGCCGATTCTCATTTTAATTCCTGTATGCATCTTGCCATAGTGTCCTCTCTGTGTCTTTATCACACACAGACAGGCAGTGTGCAGCACACACTACCCCCCCGACACACTTATGATGAACACATCCCCACTCCACTCTAGCGATGAGAGGAACTTTATCTATATTCCTGCTATCACCCTGAGGACACATACTGCCATTTCACACAGCTCTCTCCCCACCCCCCAAACAAAAGGGGAAAAAAAAGATCAGCCCTCACTTTCCTACTCTGTTTCATTCCCTTAAAAACACTCCTTCCTTCCCCTGGGGGAGTGTTTGCTCCTGTGCTGCGCACTGATTGACACAAGCAACTAAATGCTTGAATCATCTGAACTATAAAACTTGAAATATTTTCTGTAGCAACAGATTTCATTTTAATCCCTGTCGCTTTCTGTCTGTTTTCTGTTTCAACAAGTGCCCAACTTTCAACAAGTGCTGACTGTGACAGTGTACTCTCTCTGCTCATGAAAAAAGTATTCAATCTTCCAGTTTAGACTGCACCGGACTGCAGTGCTTATACATTTTTAAAGCTCTGAAGACATATTGTGATAAATGTTTGTCCCTGCGTCTAATAAAAGTGATTAAAGAAATAGCCATGGGGTCCAGTTTTTCACTCCCAAGCCTGAAGTGCAGCAGTGCTATAAAAACAAAACACCTTCAATCTGTCAAATTCTAGAGACAGTCGGTTTTCCTGTCTGAAAACATCTAATCTCCCTGCCTACACCTGCATGCACACTAGGGATGTGTGTCCCTGTATGTGCATACTACATGTGCAAGCTCATTAGGCACAAACATACAGACATGAATAATACAGTATAACCAATGCTTTTCTGTGATATTTCTGATGCGTCCTCTCAGCAAAATGAAATATACAGGAAAAAGAAGACAGACTAGTTGAGATTATCAAATATTAACCCATCAACAGACTGTGAATCCAGTTCAGTAGTTACCGTATGCAAGTTTGTCAGTGATGTCATAACAATGACAATAAATGGAGCTGACACCTACTACAGCAGATAAAAGGAAAGCTCACTTGCAACATTTACAGTTTATCTCTGAGGGAGTGCTGTGTGTTCATCTGCTGCTGCCTGGCAGCTTCTGTTTTTAAAGTATTCATTGAGAAAAATGCCACAGATGGAGATTAACTCATCAGGTTGCCCTATTACCCACACTGACCGTGCCATATTAACCCCACCACAGTCACTCTTATTGGAAAAAGGTTTGTGGTAGATCAGTTAAGCTATCAAGAGGAGAACAACATAAGATACTGTTCAGTTTTATGTCAAGATAAATTAAACTGTAATATTATGGACAAAACTGGCAAAAATGGCATATTTCCATTTTTGTTTAAACAATAAACTTAATAGTGAATGGACGTTATACATTTAAAACAATATATGAGTAAAGTGATGTCTAAAGGCTCCATTAGTTATGCCTCTTACACCCAGCAGGAACAAACTGGATTAAAGCAATCGATCCACTAATCAGTTTAACATAGAGCTTATGAGCTGTCCACACAACATTTCATTAGTTTGACTTGGCTCAATAGAAAATAAACTGACTTCGGTAACATGCTGATCAAGTTGTTTGTAGTATCGAACAGGCAAAATCTGGCGACGTTGCTGCTCTGCATCAGGAGGTGGACGGACACACCAGAAAATCTCAGTGGAGCCGAGAGGCACATAAAAGTGTTTATGGTGATGGAATGTGTTGGGGGTATTAAATATGCATCTGCTCCTGCCTCATTAGGGCTCTGTGGCACGAACACACAGTCTTGCAAAGGTCTGTGATCAACAGCCATTTGCTAATATGGAGAGAATCAGAGTATCAATATTTAAAGAGGGGGGCGAGGCTGGGTAGAGACACATTCACACCCTAGGGGGAGTAATAAAGGAGTGTTTGTGACAGGAGAGATGAGCAGTGTGTGTGTGTGTGTGTGTGTGTGTGTGTGTGTGTATGTTACTGCAGCAGAGTTGCAGTTGCACTAATTGAGACAGAGAGGGTTGGGAAAAGGTGGTAGGAGAGGTGGTAAAGGTATAATAGAAAGTCCAGACCAGTGCATTTACATTAGAGTCACATAGGCACAAATTAGTCTGAGTCAGTGTGTTTGCATCTCTGGGGGTTAAAAAAGATCAATGGCGATGAAGAAAAGGAGAGGGTAAAATGGAAAAAAGGTATAGTGGCTCAATTAAAGGTGATAAGCTTAGGCAGAGAAAAAGGGGATGAAAGGAGATAGGAAAGGAGATAGGAAAGGAGATAGGAAAGGAGAAGTTACATGATACACAATGATAAATGAGTCCTTGCTGTTTGTATTGTAGGTCTATGTGTGTTCAGTGCACACCCACGAGTGCACAGTCAGATTAATGACAGCTAACATACATGATCCTCTATTATTGTGCATTCCTTTTATATGTGGGATGCTGCAAATAGGTAATTCCTTGTCTGGATTCCTTCCTGCTTCTCCTGCCTGATTTAAAGCCACTGAACTGAAATCTATGATTTATGTTGTCTTGTTTGTTTGTAGCATTTAATAAGGATTGCCAAACGGCATACGTGAGTGGAATGGAGTGGCAGCAGTTTCTGCTCCACACTGAAAGCATCCTCTAATTGCTCCACTCCCAGCCACTCCAGGGTTTTTTATTTTCTTCATTTGATATTTTCTGTTTCCTGCTTGTTCTCTGTTCAGAAAACCTGCTCTGGTTTGCTCCACAGTGAATGTGGTGAATGTCTCTCTTGAATTCCCTTATTTCTCAGATGCTTTGGAGTAGTGATTACTCCATTAGCATGGCTCTATTTTTATGTATTAGATTAGTTTACTGAAGGGTTAGTAGGGAAGAAATATGTCAAGCTGGTAGTGAATTTTAAGAATGCCCTCTGCCGGTCCAAAAGGTGAGTTATTTCAAACAGACTGATGTGCTTATAGACTGTAAATTGTGAATTCAAACAGGTCATTACAGATGTGGTCTTGTTGTCTGAGGTGAGGCAACGATTCTACACAAAATGTTTCATCTAGAGTGAACATTTGTGCAATCAAAAGAGAAAAAAGAGGAAGAAAAGGAGAAGGCCTGGAGGAGAGAGGGCAAAAAGCTGGACTCTCTCTTGCTCACACACACATACACACAGTCACAACAAACATATATATTGTCACTCAGGGAACATCTCCATTGGCTGTTTGTGACCAAACATGTGGGCTGCAAAACAGTCCAGTGATGAAATTTGAGCAAACAAAGCAAAATGAAAATCCTCTTGGGGTTGTATCGGCTTGTTCGTGTGGTGGAGCTTTATCTTGAAGTGAGAGGGAACACAGACACGCTTTGGGCAAAATCACGCTGCTCTACTCCCACTCTGCACTGCTCACATATCCTGTTGTAAATATATTTGGGGGAAAAAATATGTTTTTATACATGGATCAGCCTTAGATTGCTTTGGTGCAACTGGACTGGGATCCTGGTTGTGTCAGATTCAGTGATACAGTATGTGGGCAGGAGTAGCGGTCAATGTTGTCTTGAAATTTCATACATGAAATTATGAGAGGCTGTTATAATTACGCATCCTAATAATCCAGCATGTGTTTTGTAACTTGGAGTATGAAAAACAGCTATTGACTATGAGAGGAAATTTAAGTTCCCGCTGTGAAATTTGAAGCCTTTTAAAAATATTATATTACTACTATTAAAGGTCTTTTATAAGGTTTACTTTAGTTCACATCTTTTAAAAGTGGCTTAATAATATTTGAGCAATCAAAAAATCCATAGAGAGCATGTTAGTCTTATTTTCCCTGTGGATAGGCCAAACTGATTTTTCCTGTTGTGATACTGGGGGGGAGTGGGCTGTATTTGTCAGAAATCTGCAGGATCAGGATTTAAAACAGTATGCACAGAACTTGTTTGAAGGCTGCTTAACAGTGAAGCCCCCTTCAAAAATGTTGCATTAGTATGGAGCCATAGCCACCCGCGCAAATTGGTTACTTTGGGTGTGTTGATAGTGTTTGCAAGTGGGAGTTAATCAAATTTATGCAACCCAATATTTTGATAGCCATCGTGTTTAGATAGCTGCAGAAACTTTTAATAACCAGCACATGGAGTTGGGAAAATATTTCAATACACTTAAATTGATTACTTTACTGCATGCCTCATAAACTTGATCAGATGGAGAGAACAATCTTTTCCTAATTGCCAGTTTTGTTCCTCAAGCTCTCATGGTATTTTTGTCCATATGGTTTAGATTTATCAAAGTCAATCTGCTCTGGAAATCTGCAACCTCAGAATGATCAGATATGTTGCTCTACATTTGGCTCTGTGCCCATGGAGATAATAAAAACCAAAATCAAGCAAGATTACAGGGGTCAGTTATGTCCTGCTTTTGCAAAGCTAATTATTTCATGGTATCGGCTGACAAACATTTTGCAATAACCTCAGTGTATTACCTTTAGCTGCTCCTCCTTTGATTACCATTCTAATGATGCTGAACTGTTGAACTTTGACCAATTAAAGAAGGTATCTAAGCAATAAAAGTTGTTTTAAAATAATAATAATAAAAAACTCAGGTCAATAAAATCTACAGACCCAAATGTAGATATTAATTAAAAGATAGCTGTTGACTGTTATATCTCTGTTATATCTCTGAGTTCCCAAGTTTGTTCCCATGAGACTTTGAGAAGTAGGAGTATTTATTTTTTTGTCATCTCATGTTCATCGATTTACAGAAGCTTAGAATACCTCCCCAGAGAATTTAAAAAGCACTAACCAGAGTTGCTTCATTCAGTCCTCTTTCAAACTGGTAGAGCACTGCAGTACTCACAAAAACAGAGAAACACAAACTGCACACCACACACTTTATGCCTTGCATCTTAAAGAAGGTTTAAATTAGGCAAAGTTTCTACAAAAAGCAAAACACCAGAGTTGGCCAGTACTGCAGCGTACTGACAAACACACACACACACACACACACACACACACACACGCACGCACAAAAACACTCGCATACTCAGTTTTCTTGAGACTACATCATGAATGGAAACTGATGAATAATGTCAGCTCATGAAAGCTAAATGTGTGTTAACCTCCTCAACCCAGCCAGCAGGTCCATCATTACAAACTTGTGTTGTGCAGACAAGCATTTTGTAAAACCCAGAGAACTTTATTTAAGATTTCCTTTCTAAAGATATGATATGAGATGTGTCAGGCTGAATTACAGGGAAATGTGTAAAATTATGCACAAGAAATCTTGGATTTGAATGTTTTAGCCAACATGAGGATCACATAGTGCAACTTCAGCAAAGTCTTGGAACAAAAGAAAACACAGAATATGTTCTAGTCATTAAGTCTGGATATAAATGCTTAGTCTCACTTTAAAGCCACTAAAGTTGAGTTTAGAGAGCTTCTGAATTACATATTTATGAAGTCTTTTGATTGTGCAATAGACTTTCACTAAAAACATTTGCAGAGCCCCAAATGAACCCATCTCTGTAATGGTCTTAGAAAAAAATTAAATTTTAAAGAACGGCCACCACTCAGACATGGTGAAGAAGATAAGTGAGTGTGGTTGGGTCTACTTTAGAGGTCATATGGTATGGACTAAGATGCTCTCATTCAGCCAAAGCTTAAATCTGCAGTAACTGATATTTTTGGCCTCATATTATCACCTTATAAAGTTGATATAACAAACTTGTTCACTAGCATTCAGCAGATACAAAGCAATATTAGTATTCATATAGATGTGTGTTTCTGGCTGCTGGGTGAATGCATGTCCACTATTCACTAACTTTTACCTCTGTTTTTGGTCCCCACCAACTCTCAAGAGAAATATCTGGCTCTTTAATGCTGGTTGCAAACTTTTTCAGTCTATTGTTTGGTGTTGGGCAGGTGGTGTGCAGTGAGTTTTAGAATGATATCGCAGAGGCCCATTGCAGCCAAAAACAATACATGAGAGTGTCAAAGAGAGTGAACCAAAACAGTAAAATGTTACAGACCGGAAAACCAAAACACTGAGGTGAAAGACATGTGGGGAGCTGCAGGGTTCGTCACTACAAGCAAACCCCTTTATCCAACATAGAGTCATGCAATCCATAGTTACTATGAAAATATTGGTTACTTTAGCTAATAACAGAAACAATTTGTGTCTCCATTACTACTGTGCCATCCACCATATCTCAAATTCCAGTCTGTGCTGATGACATCAACTGCAACAAAGCATTCAAAGCATTTTGGAGCTCAAACCAGGCTCTCTAGGTTAATGTGGATGTGTCTGTATGTAAATGAGTATAAAGACAGGTTGTGAGCAATTGTGTGAAAGAGTAAGTGAATGTGCATGTTTGTGTGTGTGATTATGTGTGAATGTGTTTGCTTATTTGTGTGTGTGTGTGTGTGTGTTCCACAGGCTACAGGGGACAAGGTCAGGCAGGGCTGTGTTTTAATTAACCAACGCTTGGTCTCACACTATCATCATCCACGCTGTTTTTATAGTTGAGAGCTGGTACATGCTGGGCATGAAATAATCCTCTATTGATTCACTTCACTGTCATTGTATCTGCTTCTATCTGTCTGTCTCGTTCTATCTCTCTATCTTATCACTGTTCATTTGCTCTTTCATTTTCATTGTGCCATTTTTTTTCTTTCTCTTTTACTCCTTCTCTCTCTCTCTCTCTCTGTCATTTGCTCTGCCACACTCTCTTGCTTTTCAATATCCTGTTCTAATCTGTGTGCTGGGAGTTCAGTGAAGCATCCAAAGCTTTACACCACAGTGCTGGTTGAGGGGACTGTCAGCACTCACCCCATCATGTTCCTGGGCCATTTCATTAGATTGTAGGCTACTCTGCACAGTGAGAGCAGCTGCCCTGTCTGTTATATTTTGAGAGCAGTGTGTGTGTCTAGTTGTGCAAGTGAGATAGATAGATAGATAGATAGATAGATAGATAGATATCTCTGGATTCTCAAAGAGGGCTAAATGAAGTAAACAGGAAATTTCCTTTTTCTTTGGCCGCTTGCCTACTCCTCATTTGCTCCTTAAAGCTTCCATCCTGCTCAATCCACTTTATGTGCGAATTCTGTTTAACCAGGCTTTGCTGACAGATGTTGGCCTGCTAATGTGTGTTTGGCAGGGGAGATTATTATGGCTTACTCACTCGACAATTGCTCAGCTCCTCTGCAGACAGGATGATAGTACCACATTTCTTCCCTGGGATCCCCCTGTGAAGACAAGAGAGAAAACAACAACAAGCTTAACAGAATGGAAAAGAAAATATCTCGTCTATTTGTCCACTCTTGGTTCTACACTGATCAATCAGTGAGAATTAAGACATGTTCATTAATATGTTAGAATCTTGTCACTGTCTGCCTTGCAGTGTCTAGCGCAGATTGATGTTATTTGCTTATCCACATCTTCTGCTGTGGATGAAGTTTAGCGTTGGTTATAGTACAGTTAAAGAGACTTGAAGGTTGGTGAAATTGTGCCAAACACAGCTGCCATACAGCCATGTTAAAATGTATTACTTCGCTGGTGGGTTTACATGTTGGAATGGTTGGTTGGAATGGTTAATTAATGCGTCCATGAGGGATGAGTCATGTAAATGGCCAGACATGAAAATAAAATGACTAATTAATTCAGTGTTTGATCCATTTTGATCAAATCTCACTTTTAAAAGAGAAAAAGAGATGGCAAGAAAAGGCCCACAAAAGCTCAACTCCGTTGTCTTGCACTCAAACAGAAGAGCAATAGCCCATGGCTAAGTTTGTGTTTTTCCCTTCATTTCTCACTTATTTGAACACTGTCCTATTTGGACTACAGTAGAAAACATATCTAAGTCTTGGTAATGTATCTGAATACAGTGTGAATGTGTCTGTGTTTAGATATTTGAAGTGCTGGCAGCCTGTCAAATAAGACTAAATCTCTTCAGTCCTTAAGTCTTCTCAAGGTGACAGGTAGAATTGAATTGTAATGCCCAGGAAATTGAATTCATGTATGAGGACATGAGGAGTTGTAAGTGGAAAATATAAAGGCTAAGGAAAGGCTATTTAAAAATGATGCACATGATGATGATGGGTAAACTGTCTGCAAACCGTGGCTCTTTTCTGGAACAGTTTTTATTTGGACAGAGAGCGGGTTTAATTGAAGTGGATAGTACAACACAGCTAATAAAGTAAACTACAATGCCTTTCCCTGTTTTGGATTCCATTTTCATACACTTAACCGCATTTTTTGTGGATTTACTTCATCCCCTACAGGCTGATTGTGACAGTTTTATTGAATTGATTTTGCCACATGATTTCATTGAAGTCATAAGCAAAAATCTGGTATCAGATTTGGAGGTGAAGTTGGATAGTCAAAAATAGACCAGGTAGTTAAAGTTAGCTTTAATCAACAGTGTATCTCACTTGGGTAATCAAGTCATCACCACCTTTGTATCTACATTCATTAGTACAATTCTATATTTTGTTATCATTCAGACCTAGTCATTCTGTCTCCAGCTTGTTCAGAAAGGCACACCAAAGCTTTTAACATTATCAAGAAAAAGAGATGGTATTATTCCAACTCTCCCCCCTTCACTGGTTCCCTCTTAGTTTAGAATTAGGTTGAAAAGGTTCTTTCTTTTGTCTACAAATCACTAAATAGCTTGCCTATATATGTGAACTACTGTCCTCATACCACTCTGTCAAATACCTGATATCAGGCACCTCTGACCAAAGACCTCTCTGTTCTTAACACTTTCATGCATGGTGGTCACTACAGTGGACAACTATTAGAAAGCTGCTTTCTTGTATATGCCAGTCAACTAACACAAATTTCTCATAACCAAGATGACTGACAGATGGCCAGAAATGCTGAGCAGCTTGAGAATATGTTGCCAATCCTTCTGTAAAAGGAGAACCCCGCAAGTAAAAAAAAAAAAAAAAAAAAAAAAAAAACTAATTTAATTGGTATTAATTTTATATTAGGAGGAAATTACGATTAATCATCTGTCCACTAGATTGGACATCATGCATACAATAGATATGCAGAACATGCAGATAATCCTTTATTAGTCCAAGAGTGGGGAAATTTACATTGTGACAGAAGCAACAGGGATTGTGAAAAAATAGAAAATGGCATAAATATCAGTAAAATAGCAAACAAGATATAAACAAGACAATATTATAAAAATATAAACAAAAAAACAATATACACGGGACAATGTTATACGAATATAAACAAAACAGAAATATACACAGGACTATATACATAGAAACAGATTGAGGTGTGTATCGATATTACACAGTTTGAAATAATATTGCACAGAATGAGTGACTGATAATCACAAAAGACTTGGTTGTTCTTGAAAATACTTCATCTGCAGTATCCGCTTTTGCTGTGAATCAACTGCTTCATATTATTAGAATGTAACTGGCAGTTTTTGTAACAAAAACAAAATTATATGCAGTTAGCAACAGTTAGTGTCTTTTATATTTTGTAGAGCTCCAGTACAGCGCATGATAGAAAGGCCTACAGCAAATGCCACCTGAGTCAAATGAGGATGATGCTAATGGCAGTGATGATGAATGGCTGCCAGAACAAGAAGTAGTGACAAATGCTAGCAGTAGTGACAGTGGAGCTGAGGATGCTGAGGGAACTGAAGATGCTAATGCTAGATGCTAGAATCTGAGGTGTCAGGAACACATTAGTTTGACATTATTAGAAATTCATAATATGTAAAAACATAACATAATATGTAATTATATTGATTGGTTTGTTAAATGCATAGCTCTTCAATTGAAAACTCAAACACATGCTGTCCACCTGAGTGGACATGTGAGAAAGAAGTACGTGCTGTGTCCAAGAGTTAGATGCCTATCACAGTTCAGTGACAAAGTTGCATGTTACTAACTTCTGTTTAAATTTATGTTATATTTATACTAAAGGAGGCAATTTTCCACCAATTTCCACCAAAGATTGATGGACTCGACTTGATGGACGCAGGTTTTGCACACAACATGCTAAGGTCAAAAGACTGGATAAAGTGCTCTCCAGCTGTGTGTGTAAGTGCTTTCTGCTCTTTGTGCAGAGGGTGTGTATGTTTTAAGAAGTAGATGGAGACCTTTGGTCCACCTAGTAAAAGACTCCCATCGATCTTCAGGTGGGGAAACCATCCTGGTCGCATTGCGGAGTGATGCAGGAGACTATGAGAGGATTTTTTTTATCACTCTGAATCTTATGCACTCTCACACACACATACTCAAAGACACTTGGCACCCTATCAGCCACTGGCTCAAAAATACAGCTTTCAAAAGACAAACGACCCCATATCTACATTCCTCTTTGCTCATTCCTTCCTTTACCTCCAGCAACCAAATCAATTCCCTTTCATATCTTCCCATAAATAGCCTGTTATCTTAAGGCTACTGAAAAGTGAAAATCAACGCACAAGAGTTTGGGTTACACAAGTGAATCAGTACTGCAGAACAAAGAAGCTATAGCCACAATAAACAGCACAGTGCACAGCCAGGAACAGGCTTTCATCAATTAACCAGTTTTGCTCATTAGTTTTATGTCTATTGAATAATCATTTAAAATTTTCTTTATACAGTAAGTATTGTGGGTATATATATTGCGTCTGTGTATAACCACAAGTCCTCCACACGACTATATAAGACATTAGTCCCCAACCTGGTATATGGGTCGTAATAAGTTACTTGCTCAAACACCTTATGGGGACGTTTTTTACAGGAGTACAGCCATGTGTAAGCAGCAGTCCTCAAGATCTTTTACCTTCGGTATCCAAGGTTGTAAACAACCATATTTTGTAAATATAATATTCACAATTCTCCTCCTAGATAACCCAGAGAAGTGAAAATAAATCAGTTGGTGTTAAACTGCAGTCTGTCTCCTGCTGGATTTGATCCCTCTCATATGCCTGTGCATGCCAAAAAGCCCACCCATCTCTTGCTTTAGAAAATACTGGAGGAAGGAGATGAAAGTTATCAAGTAAGATCTCATTTGCACCTTGCTATTGATTTGCAACAGTGTAATAAAAGAAAGACAAAGAAAAGAAGGAAAGACTGATACTCGATTTATAATTTGTCTCAGTTACAGAGGAGAGATCTCCTGTGGTCGCTACACAAGACACTGCTCACTCATATTACTGAAAACCTGAAGTGGCAATCTAATAAATGTGTCATGCTGGCAGTAAGTTTTGTTCTTTGAACTGCACCTGGGCAAATTAGAAACCTATTCTTCCAATAACTTAGGATGCCTGAAAAGAAAGAACTTCTCTTTGTCTTTTTATTAGAAACATTGAGGAGTCAAAGCAGTGGCGCATGCATAATATAACCTACCCATTAACACAATGCTTCAAAGACCCACAGGGTACACACAGGAGTGTTTTTGAACCTCCGATATTAAACAAAGGAGAGCAGTATATTGAATGCACACACACACACTTGCACACATGCGCTGAGTGACAAAGACATATTATCGCCCATAGGTACATGTAAACCTGGAAAATACTTGCACAAAATCACAAAAAGCATTAAGAGGCACTCGCATACACTCAGACATATTGGTGCACACACATACAACCTCACACTTACACACAATTTTTATTCACAGTGGTGAGAATCTGTAATTACAAAAATCTTCAGGGAGTCAAAGACTAAAGCAAACTAACAAACCTGCTGTGAATAAGGACGGGCTAAATTAATTTTGCCAAGGGGGGATGTAAGAAAGACAAGAAAGGGAGTGAACATTGAGAAGGTGTAATTACCGGCTGTCTTAGAAAACCAGGCTACTCTCTTGTTTTCTTTTTCCAGTTTACAATGTGTGTCACTACCAGAGACCCAATTTTTGTAATGACTGGCCACTGTATCACTCTGTCAGTGTGTCAGCATCTCACAACAACATATTTGTTTGTGATATATTTGACCTGAAATTGGTGGCACTACAGGAAATATCAAGGGGTCACCAAAGTCAATAGGATTCATCCTCTGGGGACTATGAATGCGGAGACAACATTTCATTTCAATCTGTCCAGTATTTGTTGAGGGATTTCAGCCAGGTAAATAAAGAGTAAGCATATGTAGAATTTATAAAATGTAATCTTGAAGTCAAAATGTCTTTATAGTTGAGCTAATGACAAGTTTCAGTGCTGTGCAGTTAAATATGGAAATGGGAGTCAAACCAGTCTGAAACTGTTTTATGAAACTACTGCGTGAATGACATGAAACTTTGCACATATAGTCTATTTTTCTCAAAGTTCTGCATTATGCGTCTGATTTTATGCGTAACCATTCCTAACCAAACAAGGGTTCAAGTAGCACAAAAGCCCTCAAATAGCTTGAAGCACAATAGCTTGCGTCCAGTGCCAAGGGCCATTCTACATGATCAGACTTCTTGAGAGTAAGACTGTGCTGGAGGCCTTCCAGAAGAGCACTCCACCCAAGAGATCCACAGTAAAGAATAGCTCCTCATTGATTTGCTCTTAGCAACAGCTTGACTGAGAGCCTGGTAGATTCACCAGTGATCAACACAGAAAAATGAGAGGTTTGATCTGAGGGGCAAGGGCAAGAAGGTTAAAGAAAGAGTAGAGCCTTTAAAGGACAGCACGACACATGCGCTTTAAATTTCACACATGCTGCAGATGTAAATTTGAATCCTGAAGATCTTTGAAATGGAAAACCGCTATCTAATATATATACTTTTTCTGGCAGGCATTTTTGAAAGGAGTGCTATTTATCTGAAATGTGGAAATGCTGTATACCTATTTGCCTATTTTCATTCTTGGTGGCCAGAGTTGTTATACTATCTCACAATACAAGTAGATCCACTAGGCACATTAAAGAACTTAAGCAGGACAAGTGGCACTGGCCATGTTAAATTTGTAAGAGGGGAATGGAATTGGAACAGAATTTTTAATTTAATGTATTACTTCTTATAAAAAGTCAAACATCTGGTTGTTCTGAAATTGTCTTTTTAAGAAGTCAACATTTCTGCTTCCAAGGGCAATAACCATTACCCCCCACCATGTTCCCTCGAGGCCAGTAACACTCAGCTCAGACATAATGAAGGCCTATTTTCTGAGTACATCTCCGTTCCACTGTTTGACTGCCTGCAGTTTGTCTACAAGGAAAATCAGCTTGTGACATAATCAGCTTTGACCTAGATTTTATCTTCAAACACCAGAACACTCTTTGCTCCAATACCATTTTATGAACTTCTAATTCAGACCTGCTGATTCTTTACTTGAGAACTGTACCATAGACAATTGTCCAGGAGTACGTCATCCTTCAGTCTGCTGGCATTTTCTGACATATTGAGAGGGATTTATTGAGTTAGAGCCTTGCATATACCTCCCACTTGCTCTTATCTCACAACAAAATTTGTTTTACACTTTCAACTCCCTCTACACAAATGATTTTACATCCTGACACCCATCAAGTTATAACTCTTTGCATATGACATCACCCTCGTGGACCTCATCATTAACAATGATGAATTCGTGCACAGGAGACAGGCAGCTCATTCTACAGCATGGGGAGCTGTCATCACCTGCAGCTGAATTCTTGTGAAGGTTTTCAAATTGTAATTAAATTCCAGTGGAAGCCTTGTGCTCATTTATGCCTGTAGAAGAATGGCTAGCTAAAGTAACAAGGTGACTCAACCACATACTAACCATGTTCCTGTGGACTACCATCAAACAAAGGGCCATTATCTGCTTAATCAAGAAACTGAACTTTCTTCTGCTGGTAATTGGAGGATCAGTGTCACACAATTACTGTTAGTTCAGTTTACATTAGCAGAAATTGTACAACTAAAACTAATTAAATTTTGCTCGCACTCAGGTGCATGTCGTTTGCTGTCATTACCTACCAATAAGGACCTGCATGACTTCAGATAGCATAAGGACGAGACAGGAAAGACTCCCACTAACCTTACACATATAGTCTCCAGTAATCTCCAGAGGGGACATGTGCATTGCATGAAGATTTCTCAAAACTGAAGCAGCTTTGTAACTAGAACTGGCAAACCTTTCTACTCGATTCCCCAAAGACTGGATTTTTCCTCACCATCCCAGAGAACCATCTGGAGACAGCTGTTAGCTAACTTATTAGAGCATATCCAACTGCCCCTTTACACTGCGCTGTATATGAGGTTCTGGATGCCTATATAAACTGTCATGTATGAGAACAAATACTCAACAAAAAAAGGCACAAACCTTATACATTACACAGTGTACACAGTCAGTTCAGTATGCTGCATGTTTGTCAGTGAATTGCCTTCCAGTTGCACTAGTGGGTTTATCTCATTGCCAGTTTCCCACCCACAGGTCACCTAATCCATTCCTCTCTGCAGCTTTTGTCTAAAATGGTGATCAAGAATAAAAGAAGGCAGAGCGTTTAGCCTCCTGGTGGCTTTTACTGTTCCTCGGGCCACAATCTGCACACTGTGACCCAGTCAAGCAGGAGGCAGGAAAAGAAAAAGCTCCACAGGGGGTGTGCTTTAGGGAGCCTATCAGAGATGGTGATTATCGGCTGTCATTAAAACTGGACCAAATGCTCATCAGTATGTTTGGAAAGCATAAAGGTAAATGGATGCTGAAAGTGAGACTTCAACTCTAGAAGGCTTTTACTGATGATGAATACTGCCTGCTGTTGTTGGAATACCATAGCAAGTACTTGTGGCAGCCTCCTTTTATGGGCACTTATGCTTACCGATTTTTGCAAATTGGGTTATTTTGTGAAGAAATTAACAAACTGAACACAGATGGTGTTTTCGGTTATGGTTTTTTTGAAAGTGGCAAAAGAAGGAGATCTACTACTGGTCATTTCTTTTGTAAAGAGTAAAAATAAAAATAATACAGTTAGACAAAACTTTGAACAGTAAAGGACATAGCTGAGAGGTAAGATAGAGTAACAAACATTAAGACTAAAGACAAGTGGGGTATCATACAAGAAAATTTAACACAACAGAAAGTAAAACAATGTGTGTATGAGCATAAAATCAATACCTTGTTTGGGTGAGTTATTTCAAGTAATTTCAATGTTATATTCTATGTTATCTTCTATCTAGTTTTACAAAAAATTCTGGATGAGGTTATCACATGGTTGACTTGACACAGCTTTTATCATCTAATCATTTCAGGATCACATACGGGTCTGAATGCTGTCAGGTCAGATTCTGTTTGTACAATCTACTGAGTCAAACCACATCTAGGGGCAGCTTGCATTGTGCTTGGGATGATATAAAACTCCCGCTGTGCAGCCCTACATTAAGTTTGTTAATTTTGACATACTGGTATCTTTGAAGCTTTGAGAAGTCTAGAATTCTGAGTATTTTGGGGGGTGTTGTGTATGAGAACTTGCCAAAAAGAAGGCATCTGGAACATTTCCTTTTGATGTAATGGTGCATCCATAAAACATGTCATCTTGGGTTTGCATATCTCACTCAGTGTTTGAGAATTATTCGGTTTAATAAAGTGTGTGAACTCTTAAGTAGTCTAAGAGGTAGAGAAGATGCAGAGGCAGAGGAAGAAAATGTGACACAAGTTAAAACAATAAAATCATAGCTAAAGGAGGTGTATAATTTTAGACAAATTGCACATACCCACAGATCTACAACTCAGTTAAACATATACTGAGTTATAGCATATAGCCTTTGTTTAACATACTGCATGAGTTATTTTTGATTACTGATAGCATCTCTTTTCAGCCCAGTATCCCTGAGAAGTACATCCATATTGGATGAATCTGCACCTTATTATTATATCCAGTGCCATCGCAGCGAAGCAACACAGTAATTGCCATGTGCAGATTTCAGAGAAAACAAGAATTTCTAAATGTTGGCATTGAACATAAATCCAGGGTTTCCCAAAATTATCCAATACAACTGTTCTCATCGGCTGATAGGGTTGGCTCTTTGATAGGAGATTATTTCCAAAAGCTGATGCCTCCTTGACCTTATTCCCCTTTCTTTTCTCTTATCCCCTTTTCATTGCCTTGTTGATGCACCTTCAGCACAGCTTTACAGTAGAGATGCCAATTAGAATAAATAGAGGGACAAGTCTTTGGCATTAGTGTTTCCAACTCATCTCTGCTTCCATTCAGACTAATGAGCCAAAAAGGAATTACAGAGGGGATTTATTTTGAAGTCACTTGTAATTAGGGTGTGTACCAAAGTTCTGGCTTTATTTGTAACTACTAATAAAACTAAATACTGCTAATACCACTAAATATACTATCTGTGACATGCAGTGTGTGAGAAGTGTCAACATGATACATCATAATTGTCCTTAAACTCTTGACAGTTCCTTAACAAGAAAAAGTTATACCTGAGGAGGACTGAGGACAGGAGTGATAGGGACAAGACTTACTGCTGCGTCTGTCTCATTAACTCTAATATGGCAAACTTTTGCTGTCGTCTGCTCAGAGTTACTGGACAGCACATTAATGAGGGGACAACTGTTGGATACACTAAAGGAAAGTTTTGTGTTTCTGTTATAAGCAATCCTAACAGCTTGTGCTGGGCTTTTCTGTTAGTTCAGCTGTTGATTTTTTAACCTTCTTAATGGTGGTTAATTTGTAACTAATACTGGGCTTTTGGTGGCATCCTTTGCTTTCTCTATTGCTGCTCATGTCAAATGCAATTACATATTACACGTGCAGTTACACTTGAAGTTGGTGGTTCTGCTAGCTTTTTCTATGTTACCAGAAATGGTCACAGACAAGGTTTGGAGTAGAAAAATTATAAGCTTCACCAAGTTGTTTTTTGTGGAATAACTTCACCAAAGCAACAATCAATAGATGATGATAGAGAGAGGCAAAACAACTACAGAGTTAGTAAATGAAATGTATCGCAAGTTGGTTGTTAAAGGCAGTTTTGATTGTTTCCCATCTCTTTAGTGTCTGTTCAGCCTAACATGATCTCTGTCATTAAACAGTCAAGTGTAAAGGGGATTAGCTTGAGCCCTTGTTATGGCTGAAATTTTAGTAATAGTCTGGAAATACCTGACAGCTGCAAAGGATACAGTGTATTGAAAGATGCATACAAGTCACCTTACAGGAGCTGTCCGTTCAGCACCACAGCAACACAAAATGTGATGATGCAAACTTTTGTGGCCTTGACAGTGATTCATTGTAAGTCCAGCAGGAGAAGACATGGGCACCTCATTAAATGACATAAAACAGTTTATTAAAGTGTGAGTGATGACAGAGATTTTGATTGGCACTGTCACAATAGAGCAATAAACAGTGAGGCAGGTTGTAATGTCAGACCTGCCACATTTATGAATTGCTGTCCTCGGTCTTTCTTTTGGTCATATAGTGTGTGTTGAGCTGTGTTTTGTTGGCTGAATGTTGTTTTTGCAGAATGGACTGAATTTCATCCGGGGGTGAGCTGACTGGTGAGCCATATCTCCAGTGGCAATGGAGTGTTCTGCTACACCTATTACCCACTAACTTCCCAAATAGCTTATTTGGCATCACAGACAATCCCACATAAAGCTAAGTATCTGCATACAATGGAGAAGAATCTTGTCTGGTGAAAGGAGATACTAGGGATTACCATGTTTCAGGCAGGATCTTTCTGGATATTCCTATGGCAGATTTCAGCGTGGGAAGCCAAACATGTCTCCTTGACAAAGGAACATCATTGTTAGTTTAAGAAGATAGCGTGGATTACAGAGTTTCAATTATCACTCCTCTGCCACTGTATTATTCAGGAGACAAAACGGAGCACACTTTCACGAGCTCATGTTTCTTCTGCACCACCAACTCTGTAACCTTTAAAACTGAGCACGAGCACAACCATCCAAACATACAACAATGTGCAGTGAAGCAGGGCCTCTCTAACACAATTACTGACTTCACTAACTCTGCCAAAGGGAAAAGTGAAACACTATTTCACTGCCGTGAGGACAGGGAGCAGACACTGAGCCCCACCTGAGATCTCCACCTCCTCAATTACCCACTGCTGATTCTACAAAGCCTCAGCCATTCGAGACCTCATTTGACTTTATTACAACGGCCACCAGAGAGACAGTGCCATTAATCAAATAGAAGAGGGAAAGAGTGAGCAGCCACCCAGGAAAGCAAAGAAATGAACTGAAATGGCTGCTATAGTGAGAGAGAGAGTGAACCTGCATCCATCACGCTTCAAATGAAGCACATACTGTATCAAAAGACAGTGCTGCCATTTCTTTCAGTGTAGTGGAGCTGAGGTTTTATAGACAAGCTTGTAGGAAATAAAGGAGTTAGAGACAGATGTGCAGTAATTAGTGGCAGTGGTACATGATTGATGTGTCTTATTATTCAGTTTGTTGTTAATATTGCAATTCCCTCTAAATTATTTTCATCTGCCCGAGCAGGAGTTGTCAAAGTAAACATCTGGAAACATAATTAAAAAAAACAAACAAACAAAAAAACAAAAACAGCCATATGAGGAAACATGATGAAAAGAAGTCAAAATTCAAAAAGGAGCACATTAAGCAGTTTGACAAATTATTTCATTACATGTGTTTTCTTTGACTCTTTTCTCTTTATTCTCGTTTGTTTACACCCACACACAGAGAAGGTGAAATGGGGGGAAAAAAAGCCTTTCCTTCTTTCTGTTCGGGAGCAAATGACACCTCAGGCAATTAGCATTGTAACAATGGCAGCCAATCTCTATAATGCTTTGTTTGCCATCAATGCTGCTGAGTCCTCTAATTCGTTTTGGAGGAAAATCAATGCTATTTGCCAAAATAGCTGTCTCCAAATGTTTAAACAGGCTGGGCTTAGTGCAGGAGTAGAGAGGTCTGTGGATTCTCATCAGCCCGCTGATTTACAACCAGATGACTGCAAGGTTGAAGTTCAGAGTGCATTGTAACCTCATAAAATGGTTAATCCTAAGCAGCATCCTTGAATTTGTTTATTTAATGCAGAAGCCCTCATCTGTCAAGTTGATTGATGGCTCCAATTGAATCCACAATGACAGAAAAATTGTTTTCCTAACAGATGGCTTGGATTAGAGTGAGAGACTGAGAGAGAGAGAGGTGATCAATCGGTGCCTGCAGGAAGAGGAAATGGAGTTTTGCTCAGAGATATTAGACACAGGGGTATCAATACTGGATGAGCTCTCATCCAAGACAACAAACACCCTTTTCGTAACAGAAGTTGTGGCACAGGAGAAACCTGTTCGCCATTTGCTGCGAATGAGTCTGCAGGGGTTATCCGGCCTGCTTCAGAATCCCGCTCACAACCAGGATGAGCACAACAGTCCGTCCGTGTTCAGACTGACAATAGTGCTGTGTGAAAAACACAAAGTCCCATTATTCATTTCAATGAGGCAGCTACACTGGCACAGTGGGGATGCCAATGCAGGGTCACCTGGTACAAAAATTGAATGTGGCTCAACTTTTGTGACTGTGTCTTCAGAAAAGGCTCTGTGCTGGAAAACATGCACATTTGTGGGCGATGATGTTGGAACATATTGTAGTATGACTGCTATGATCATAATATATAGGGAGCAGTGTTTTAGTGTGTTTTAGTGTCAAACGAGCCTTTAGACTCTTAGATCTATGCCTTTTCATTAAAGAAGCCTGAACACTTTCTTACAGTATTGTAGTAACCCTAAATGGATATGGATGCAGATAGTGGATCTGTTTATGCAGCACTGGGGTCTTCCAGGGCTGGATTACCAACTGGGCAATGTGGGCAACTACATATGAACACCAGACACTCAGGGGCCCTTAAAGGCTCTGTATTCATAATTAATTCAGTTTGATAATAGCAAATTTGTTTGGGAATATGTACCAGCTAATTTTTTGCCTTATCAGGACATGATGCCTGCATACACAGACATGTGCTCACTTGTGGCAGATGGTATAGTTCAGCATGGTTTGCATGGACAAAATTTTGGACAGGTCACATGGACCTTCTTGAAAAAAAAGCAGATGATGAATTTTTGTAAACTATCTTTAGAACTGTAGTTAGTCACAGTGTCTTTCGGTCATTTCAGCTATGAATTCTGTTCATCGCTTTCACAGTTATCTATCACTGAACTTGACTGCAAAAGAACATACATTGTACAGACTAACTTTTAATGAGCTGGTCAGATGAAGAAATGAAATACTATTGTTGAGTCACCAGTGTAAAGAATGGTCCACTTGTACTGATGAAATGTGACAGGCACACTAAAACCATGGACTCTTACATAGAGGAACTACTGATATTTTGAAATACTGCAGGGACGTAAAGCTAAGAGATTTTGTATTTATTGAGAGGAAAACACATATTATGCTCTCTTGTTATTAGGGTTACTTGCTTTAAATGAGGTCAGAGTGAATTCTGCATTGAGGTAAATTAATCAAACTCTAGGGCAAGAAACCAAATTAAACTGAGCTGAACCAGACAGAGAGCCCTTATTATCCATATTATCAAATGTTTTTTTTTCTTTTTTGTTATGTTTTGTTATTGTAATATCATATATATAATATCATATTGTGCTTTCTCAATTTGGATCATTACCATTACCTTTTGTAAAACTATTGCTCCAAGGTCTCCTACAAAGCTACTGAAGGGCTGAAAGATGCATTATAAGTAAATAAATAAATTCTCACAGCATTCTTTTCTCTGCTACTTTCATTCCCTACACATAATGCAGTTAATGTGTTATTTGATATAGGTTCTCATTTGTTTAATATAGTCTGATTACTGAATTATTATCATATTGCACTAGCCAATCTGAATATGAAAAAATACAAAAAATAATATGTCAGCACTACAGTTTGTCCCAGTAGTGCAGGAAGGCAACAGGTAATTCTGATACAAAATGCACAACAGCATCTGTTACATCTTAAATCATATTGTAAGTTGTGTGAAGCTTCCCTCAGCAACATGTACATTATACCTTTGCATTAATGTTTTAATTGATGCAATAAGAGCAAGTGTGTGATGACTAGTTTTAGATAAGTTAATTCAATATTGTGCTCAGATACTGAACCATTTGAAATGTTTAGCATGTGGTCTTGTGACAAAACTTTAACCTCTGGCAATTTCATGTCCATAAACAGCAAGGCTCTTACCTCCTCACAACATGAAAAAAGCTAATCATAGCTTTGATGATTATGAAATTACATTGTCAAAAGGCATAATAATCCTTTTAATATTCACCATGCTCACTATGCTACTGTGTAAGTGCTTGAGCCAAAAGAAAGCTTCATACAACTGAGCACTTCACACTCACTCTCCAGCGGTGAGGCAATGAAAGAAATATCAAACCTTACTGTAGATGGACTTTGCTAATGGTATCAGTATCAGTACCACTTCATTAGGAGGTATATTCACCAAAGTTTATTCTTTCACAATCATGAAATTATTATTATCAATCTCCAGTGCATAAGCTAGTGGCATATGGCTTGGAACATGTACCTTCACAAAGCATCATTAGAATATTTTTCCCTTTGATTTCAGCCTTTGCTATCAGAGAGTTTCCTGGATCAAGCTGGTGCTGTTCCTGGGGGGCAAACCCCTCTCTAGTGCGCACATTTCCATGGAGCTCAGCACCCCTGAACCATCCGTTTCACTTCACCTAGCCACTCAAACACAAGCTGCCCAGGGCATTACAGCCGTCACTTCTCATCACAGCATCAAAGACTTCTCTGTCAGCTGTAGAGCAGAAGCTGGAGAAAGGGGTGGTACTGGAAGATATTTCCTTCCTCTTTCCTTCCTTCCTTTTCTTCCTTTCTTCATGGAGACACTGGTTTATTTGCACATTGAAGATTTAAAGAGCACTAACTAATTTATGAAACAGTCATGTAGAAATTGTACAATTGCCTGTACAGAGACTTATAAGTCCCTCAAGTTAAGGAGATCTGGTGACTTGCTACCAAATTTGCCTTGAATCAATCTCTGTGGCCTGATTGCAAGGAGCTATCTGTAGCACCTTCCAGATCCATCTAAGATTTGCTCCAGCCATATTCAATATACACCTCCCAGAAGACAGAGAGGCAGCTGCAGCCTTAGAAAAAAACACCGGCTTCCCATCTGCCGAGACCTTAAAGAGAGACAGATAGAGTGTGAGGACAGGAAGAGGTTAGGTACTCATGTGGAAAAGGAGCCCTCTAGTAGTAATTACGCTCTTGGCCATTAATCTTTTCTGACCAACGAAACCCCCCCACCACCACCCCCAAAAGGAAATAAGTGTTATACCTCATATTTACTGTATGATCTTTGTCTTGAAAGAAACCTACTCCTACAGGGCAGTTATTCCCAGAACAGACATTACTCTTGTGACAGAGACCCAGGGCACCAATGAAGACGTCCCCAGAGAGTGAGCAAAGCTCTGCCACTGGCTCCAGTGGTATGTAGTCTAATCTGAGTGGAAGATAACTGTGTGTGTATCTCTATGTACGTGTGTGTGAGAGAGCGAGGGAGAGAGAAAGAATGAAAGATACATGACAGAATAAAGGACAGAGGGATAGGTGAGCAGATTGTGTTTAGAAGCTATGAATAGCCACTCTCAGCACAGAGATCTAATGTATTTGTCTGTGATGAGTGTGTATGTGTGTGTGTGTTGTGTGCACGTCTGTGTAAACGCATGTGTTAGCAGACAAAAGTCTCTGTGGAAGTGATGCCATTGGAGAGACTTGATTTATCACTCTGTGTTAGAGAAAGAAAAGAAGCAGAGAGGGAGGCGGTATGACAGCTTTATCAGTTCACTGTTCCAGACCTCCATTAGCACACCGTGCCAGAGGAGGAAAACACAGTTGGATGTGTGTGTGTGTATGTGTGTGTGTGTTTCTCTCTTTAGACAATTTGGGGGATGGATCCTTATCAGTGGGATAGTGTTGCCCACATACTGATTCTCACATTTGCTCATCTTGTATTCTTGCTGTTTTTTCTTTAATATTATTTTTCTTTTATCTTTAAACTGTCTTTATTATGTGTCTTAACAGTCAGATAAGTTTTTGCGTGTGTATGTGAATGTAAATCTTAGCTTTCTATAGAGAACAGACTGGGTTGTACCTTGAGCCTTATAATTACACTGAACTGCTATTTCCTTAACTTCATTCACAGCCTGTCACAATGCACTTCACTTTCTGCAGTCTGTTGCAACAAGAGTTGCTGTCACACTTGCACACTTTCATTTATCACATTGTATTGTTTTAAGAGAGTTGTTTATGTAAGGCATCTTAAACCAAACTATACAGCTATGTCAATGTCATCAACACTTTTCATGGCCATTTTTATGATGGTCACTATTTTTATGAATGAAGTAAATTTGGTAGCTAGATAGATAGCTATCTCAGTGGAGGTGTGCTACACCACAGTTTCTACTACAGCTGGCAGTAAGCTGATGTAAATATTCAATTACTGCTCTCTGTCTCCTCTTAATTATCACTTTATATAACTGAACCAAGTTAAAACTTATGGAACAGGTGCAACCGGCTCCAGAAGAGTAACAGACTTTTACTCTATGGTTCCGTTCCTGTAAACTAGACCCAGTCACTATGGCAACACTAGTCTCTGTGAATATGACTAGTGTAAAGCTACACTAGCTATCTGCGCTTGGAAAGTGCACCTGCACCTGTTACAAGCAAAGTACTTCAATCACAAAGGCAGCCAATAATGTAAAATCCAGGGTTCACAAAGCTGAAAACTCAATTCTCATAAACAGAACAAAATGTCACTTTTTTCCAGAGAAGCCAAAACTACACGAGAGCCTTATCGCACACAAATGTCACCCAGAGAAGACGCCAGCTGGAGCTGTTACAGCTTTTTTTTTCATGGCCTGTGTTCATGTGCATCTGCATATCCTAGATAGGTAATGATGAGGCACAGTGGAGCATTGCTCACTCAAAGTCTAGGTTAGAAATAGCTGGTAGCCATACCAACAGAGAGAGAAGAGATGTGTAGTTTTATGACAGGTGAGCTGACTGGGAAATAGAGAGAGCAGAGATGAGAAACAGAAAATGGGAAAAGATGAGTATAAAGAAACAGACACAGTCAGGCAGACACACCTGGCCTGCTGAGAGAATGAAATTGTTCAATTTCCAACCTGCTGGAGAAGTCTGAACAGATAAGGTGAATAAAAATGCCCCTCCCCAACAGCTATCACTGAGGTGCTCTTGAGCAAGGCACTTAAGTCTCAGCCTTCTAGCAGGACTCCTCTGTGTTTAGGAGTGGGATTGAGGTGAGCGACTTACAGGTGTCAGTATGTATTACGGCATCTGTGTGAATAATGAAGCAGAGCATTTTGCTGACACAGATGAAAAGAAAAAACACTGGCTGGGAACTCACAGCTTCTACTTGTAGGTCTGGCCTGAATCTTACTGTAGCCCATTTGCAGCGTGCCCTCTAAGAATGCATAAATCAATTGTGATAAACTGGGAAGTAAGCCAGTAGAAACCATTACTGCGACTGAGCCCAGGCTCTAAGTTAAAATTAGGTCTGAGAAGGTGGGAGGACAGAGAGGAGATGAAGGTGTTTAAGGATTAAAAAGATCAGTCACTATCCAGTGCAATAAAAATAAAACAGAAAGATATAAAATACCATACAGGCTCACAAAGCCTGGTGTGGCAGAAGTGCAGATTATTAAAAAAAAGAAAAAAAAGAAACAAAATCAGTGTAAACTTCATCTGATATTTTATATTATATTGATGGTTTGATTCTGATGCGTCCTCCCTTCCACCTGTCCTTCACAAAGCACTGTTTATGGTGATTTGAACTCCTTAGGTTTTTCTGTTTCTCTCCATCTCTGACTGCATGAGCTCAAACACATATCCAACACATTCTGCAACTCTACATTGGAAGACTGAGGCATGGCTTAGGGCCATTTTTGCAGCCCCCGCTCCCAGTGTGGCTTCTTAGCAGCTCAGGATGTTGTGCATTTCACAATTATCTGAGCAACCCACAATGTAATAGTTGCTTATATTGTTGTTTTGCAATTTCATAGTTGATTTGAGGTTTTTCAGTTTGGTAGAAAAATGCTGTGAAACCCAAAAGAGAATCAGACCTGCATGCCTTGTGTTTTTTGCAGAAGGTGAAGTTGGAAAAATCTCACTGAGAAATGAAGATGTTGATGATACCCGCCATGGTGGCATGCTCAGCCATGAACTCACTCACTCACACTCATAAATCTGTATAGCAAATGTTCTCACTAGAATTGTGGTCAAATTTCAAGTATGTAAAAAAAAAAAAAGACTGGTGTTAGCAGGAAAACTAGAAAATGGCAAATGACCTGGTAGACTGAGGAGCACTAGTCTTGTGGATGCATGGTGAGGAAAAATCCATTTATGACTGCACAGCAAGTCAAGAATGCTCTCTAGGATGTTGGTGTACATGTGTCCTAGTCAACAATCAAGGGAAGACTTCATGACCATATCCTCAGACAATTCACCACAAGATGTAATTCCTTGCTGAACCTCAAAAACAGAAAGGTCAGGTTTCAGTTTGCAAAAACATTTTAAAAAGAAAGTGGTAAAGTTCAGAGTTGTGAGAAAAAAAATCAGCTCAACTCATCTGTCAAACGTGGTGGTTGTGATATGGATTAGGCATGTATGGCTGCCAGTCGAACTGACACACTTTATTGATGATTTCATTGCTGACAGAAGCAACAGGGTGAATACAGAGCACTCTGTGTGCTCAGAATCAGCCCAATGCATCAAAACTCACTGGATGACCCCACAGCAAGCAAGACTTGAAGATGGCTATATTCAAGGCCTGGGAGAGCAACACCAGGGAAGATAGTAGGTTTCTGCTGGTGTGTGTGGGTCATAGACTTCATGCAGTCATTGGTTGCAAAGGATTTTCCACAGAATATTAGGTAGGGTGGTAGTTTAATTCCTTTTGTACCCTTAAACTTTGGGCACTATGTGTTAAAATATCTCCCACACTGTTCTGTCTATATTAATATAAAACTACTCAAATTAATGCTGAGTCTGGGCCTTAATGAACTAGCCATTTTTTCTTTCAAATTGACTATGCTGAAACACAGAACCTGAAGAACAAAAATGTGTAACTGTCCAAATACTTAGAGTCTGGACTGTATATATAGTTACATCAAATACAGTCAGGAAGACTGTGACTTGAACTTAACATATTTAGACACCAATTCCTGGGCTGATTAGGAATGACAACAGCTAGTTCTTTAAGCATAGAGAACTTGTTTTAACTCAAAAAATTCTATGGAATCAAGCTTATATCTACTATCCATAGCAGATATGCAGAATTATTAGTTTTCTGTGTTTAGGTTTTGAGAAATCCACCTCTGAAATGTGCCATTACTAGTGTAGACAATGATAAACTCATTGTCTACACTAGTAATTACCTCTGACACTTGCAGTTGAGTTTTCACTGGACCTACTTTCTACAAAAGAAATAATCCAAAGATTTGTGAGTAATCGGAATAATGCCTCTACAAGGAAATGCTGCTGTTGAGTTTTCTCTAAATTATTGTGCCCTGAAAACCACAAATGAAACCCCATTCATCTCTGTTGTGTTGGAGCTGTGGCAAAAGCTTCAGAGGCAGAGTTTGCAAAACCAGTCTGCATGCAGAGTTTTTGCAAACACACCCTTTAAATGAAGCAGAAGAAATGTGTTTTTTTTAAATAGATTATCTCTAATCTCTGACAGCCCAAAACTGAGCTAACTATAATCCTTAACCATATAACAACTGACAGCCATAATCCCAGAACACTCTGTAAATAGAATAATATCCCATCTCAAAAGCTCTTGTGGTTGTGAATATCCCACAGTAGCTGTCACATCATCCAGGAGCGCCTGGGACCAACAGGTGGAGACAGGAAGGCTGCGGTGTCGGGCATAGTTTGTCACCGCACCCAGCTGGGTATCCTGCCTCTGACACACATGCCTCCATTCACATTCACAAATAATTTTCCTCCATTTCACTACTCTGCTGTAGTAATCCACCCTGACATTCAGGGAATATCCAAATGGTAAAAGGCCAAGCGCACTCAAATACACCTCCTCCTCCTGCTACTCGTAGTTGTCACCACCTCCCAACTTCTTTTTTTTTTTGCCTGCAAAAGAGTCTTTCCTCTTCTTACCCGAAACAGTTAATGAGTATTTCAGTTCCTTTTTAGTGGAACAGTGTGCAAAGAACTACAAACAAAGTAAATGGGAGTAGTGGATTGCAGATGGTAGCATCCTGAAGGTTAGGGAAAGATAAATATGCAGTCTGAGTTTGAGTGATGCAGTGTGGGAAAGCTGAAGTGCATGACAATAATTCTCTTCTGGCTTGTTTTCCATCATCAGCATGCCCGCGAGTGAGTCATTTAACCCCCATCTGCTGCAGTGAAGCTGCTCTGTGGGCACTGCTTGGATACTGTGGTGTTTATGGTCAGCTCCAGGACAGGATGTTTGTAACTGTGCAGGTGCAGGGATTGTCTTGAGAGAAAGAGTGTGTGTGCACAGTCAAACTACCGTGAATAAATAAAGACAATAAAAACACCCTTTCTGAACTGGTCCATCTGAGGTTTCTTCAGTTTTTGATGACTTACAAGGTATTTTAGTGAGGGGCTGAGATTGGTGGTTAAGTTTGGCTGGGCTTAATAGGTTAGGTTGGCTTGTTATGTCTTTCCAACATGTGCACTGTGCCTTTTTTATTTTTATCTTGTTTTATACTGTAGTGTTAGTGTCTATGTAAATACTGAATATGAAGTACAGTTTCATTTTTGGAAAGACAAGATAAAATATGACTCAACTGAGGTTTAATTACCTCATAAATTGTTGACCGCATCCTTTTTGTTTAGTGTGATTCAACAATATGTACGGATACAGAAATCACATGCTTATTAAATGCATGCTCAGGATCAGGTTGCTTGGAGTTACTGTAAAATCAAACATATTTCTCAATTATTTCAAAAACATTTAAATTTAGGAAGGGATTTAGAAGCTATTGCTACTGTGAGGCTATGGTGATGATCAGTGGTTTTGAGCTAAATGCTAACATCAGCATGCTAACATGCTGACATTTAGCAGGTATAATGTTTACCATGTTCACCAACTTAGTTTTGTGTGTTAGCTTGCTAACATTTTCTGGTTAGCACTAAACACACATTACTGCGTAGATGATGCTGATTAAATGTCATGGTAATCTATCCAACAGTTTATTAATACAAGATTTCTAGACAGGAAGCCAGGGATCACCAAAGTGAGGTCACATTGTCCATGAATGAACCGATATATGTCAGACTGTCAAAATTCAGTAAGAAAAGTTGAATTGATACATCCCTATCTGAATCTGAAAAATTATTATTATAAGCTTTGCAAAGATAGTATCTGTAGCTGTATGTTGTGTTGAATTGCATTATACTCTACAGGTGTTCATGATATTATGTCAATGACCTGTGCATATCAGATGTTTTGTGAAGTACTGATAAAATTCTGTACCAGGGACACAGCTGCCTGAAGCGATACTGCTGTAAGAGGATAAATGCAGAATGAATAATAGATAAGGAAAGTAGGTAAATGGCCACATGAATTTTTTGATGCACAGAGGGTAGCAAGAATTTAAATCAAGCTGGGAAATTAGCTGGTACTCTAACTGCTGGCTGTCAGACCTTTCCTTTTCTCCACCATATCAGCAAACCTACAATCGACTGGCAAATTTGCTATTCTCTGCAATGACAGGCTTTTTTTTAAAAACTGCAAGCTCAGCAAAAACTTAAGGATCCTTTGCAATTAATTTCTCACTTGTGTAAACATTTTGTTTGCAATCATACTGGAACAGAGCAGCAGCAGCATGCTAAATTAGTTTGTGGGATGTTTGGATAATTCAAAGTTGTACTTCTTATGGTGATATAATAGGCTAAATTTCCCTCTCGCAGTGAAGTGCTGTTTACTGTAAATGCAGGGAAATGGTTTGTTTGCCTTGGTCTGTGAGACACACACTCACTCACAAAGATGTACACTATGCTGACCAGCCTTTCAACAGCCTCCTCATGCAATTATGGCTCACAGGGGAGAAATTTAAAAAAAAAAAATAAAAGGTCACTCCTCCCAAGAAGATTCAAACAAGGGCTTGCTTCATCATTAGAATCAGGGCCAGATGCATAAAACTCTTTTTATTTTAGTTTATTACAGAGCCATGTGTATGCATGGTTCTGTTGAATCTCAATCCTAAAACTTAAATTGTGTATATGTGTGCAGATATTACAAGAAAACACAGTATAATTGGCTACCATATTAGACTGACTCACTCACATCTCCTGTTTACATATCAAGTATGTATGAGGTGTGTGCATTTTCATAGGACATGCAGTTTTTATAAATACTAGCTTATGTGTGGCAGATGACAAATGTGTGTGTTGTGTTGTTCATACTGTTCCTCTGGCCCTGGATGTAAATACAACACATCAGCACATTGGGTTTTTAATACTAAACACAACACAATACATACTTTACAACTGGCTACATACTGTATATCAAAAATACTATAATAAAGAGAAAAAACATTTTGAATTATGTAACATATAGTATGCACCATTCACTTTTTTCCCCAAAAATTTTACAAAATATTAAAGATCAAGGCAAACAACACGTGTGCAGCTAGCTTAGTCACTGCACTGCCTGTTTAAATCATTTTTAAATGTAAATATAAATGACAAGAGAATTGTAATCTCCTTAATAAAATATGCATTTGAGGCCTGTGGCCAGAGAGCACTGTAAAATTTGAAGCAGTCATAAAAGAGCTAGCGCCTTTGATGTTAAGATGAAACAAATGTCTTGTTTGGCGGAAGCACTCTATTTTTCTCTGTTTCTTTCTCTCCGTCGCACACGCACACACTATGAATTAGTTTCATTAACATTTTAGGAAATGGTGAAGTCACGTGTTGCATCATGTTCTAAACACAAGGCCAGTAAATGTAAAAAGGTGCATCCTGTTATAATACAGTCTGGATAGAACTGAAAGTTTGATAAAATGTCACTGTAGACACGGGTGCCACTAATAACATGAAATATGGCTCAGTTCCCTTTAAGGGTTCCACCAAGCCTCCCAGCAAAACAGCATGCACAATGCAGGCCCCTGAAACTGGAACACCTAAATGAGTAATCATTATAATGTTATTCATTACACCAGTGCTTTTTCTGCTTTGACGTAGCAAATTAATATATGCCATGAAAAGGCCTGTTGGTCTGATTAAGTCTGATTCTTAATCAGACTTAATTAATTGGTCTGATTGTGTTAAAAAGAACATTAAAGGGGGATCCCCCGTAGCCAAATGGTTGGGGCGCGTACCACATGGGCTCATGGGCCCTAAGCAGCTGGTCCCCTGATTGACTCCCGGTTCGGCCGGACCTTTACTGCGTGTCATTCCCCTGCTCTCTCTCCCTGTTTCCTGTCTCATCTCCACTGTCCTATCCATATAAACATTGAAGTTGTTAAGGTAACAAACTTAAACTTTTTACATT
Organism: Lates calcarifer; assembly: GCF_001640805.2. Taxonomy (NCBI): domain Eukaryota; kingdom Metazoa; phylum Chordata; class Actinopteri; family Centropomidae; genus Lates; species Lates calcarifer. Next base: position 19,189,789 of record NC_066844.1, on the reverse strand, counting down.
TATAAATGGTCAGGGTCTGCAGAGTCAGTCGAGGTCAGCTCAACAGGTTTTTCTTTATCTAACAAGCTCTCTGCATGGAATTAATGATATAAAACTACACCTGCTGAGTTAATGAAAAGGTGGTTGATATTGCCAAGGAGAAATGATGCCACTCCAGACGTTGTTTACAGGCCACAGACAGACTGCTTGGCTAGACTTTTAAGTACTGACACATTTTATAAATTACTGCAGTAAAAAGCATTGTTAGTTTCCTGGTAAAACCTTTACTTTTCAGGATTTTACTTGAAATCAGTGTGGGGAGTTTCTCTGTGCATTTGTTTGTGACTGACGATTAACGCTAAATTAGGCCTGCGTGGTGCTGTGGGAAACAGTTTCCAACAACACTTGAGCTACCCAAATGGTAAAATCAGTGCTTTATACATATCTTATGTCCACACTATACATATAGTGTTGACATATACATCTGTACAGCAGCTGTTGTTAGGATTCACTCTTTACCCAGTGTCACCTGTTCATTCCAGATTTTCTGCCAGTGGTGTTTTTGAACACCTGACAGTCACTGGAAACTTCATCAAAGGCAAAATAATTTCTTATTTATGACTTTATGACAGGAGATAGATCAGACATGCAGAACTCTGAGCATGCCTGTTCATACAGTATTCTGCTTTCATAACTATGTATGCATATATGCACACACACACACACACACACACGCATGCACATTCTGGCATGTACATCAAATTAATCTCTCTGGTGCCTGTGTTTTGAATGGCTTTGTGTGTCTGTTTCCTATGTGCTTGAGTGGCCTCAAAGGGAATCTGTAAATAATACAATGCAGTAAACAAAACACTGACAAGAGGCCAAACAATCTGATACATTCATTACTAGTCAATGTTAATTACTCGAAGCCTTACAATATAATTCAGACTGCTCAAGATTGGGATACCAGAATACAAAAACTAACAAGCAAATCAACATGGAGGCCTCTACTGACGTGACTCTGAATTCAATGAAAGCTACTGATTAACGTCAAGACATTATTTTTGTGCCATTCATGTATGCAGACAGTTTGCTCAGCTTAGCCAAAGAAATACAAATGTGCGTTTGTTGTGGGTTTATGTTGCTGATGATATGTGCAGGATTCATGTTAGACACTTTGACTAAATACTGTCTTCTGTTTCTCCACTTCTACTCTAATGCCTTCCTACCTGCCATCTTTTGTTGTGTATAATCAGACAAGCAATTATGGGTTGTTTTCAGTGCCTTCATTGTTGTCTCTCTCCATCTGGATGTCCATGCACCTAAAACACTCTCTGAATTGTCACCTTTTCTCCTTCACTCTCTTTCTCTCTTTACCTCCATAATGAAAATAATTAAATTAAACAAGCACTCATTTCTGGAAGATTAAAGCCATTACAATTAGCCATGAAAAAAAGAGAGAACAAGGGGCAAGACTTAAACACATCGCTTATGCATTCATATGCCATTTAACCAAGGTGCTGGATTTAAATCAATGAAGGAATTGTGTATATCTTGGAATGTGTGTGTTCATATACGGTATATGTTTAGTGGCTAAGAGAAACAGAAAGGAAAAGATTATGTCAAGCAACAAACTTTAGATTTGTGATACATTTTATTAGTATCTTCTACAATATACTGTACTTTATATTATAGTATGATTTATTATTAAAAAAAAAAACAGATGTAGTTGTATATTTGTGCTATAATACACATATGCATACATTTAGGTAAGGAGGGCAGTCACACAGAGACACTTCAACAGCCTTAAGCAACCAAAGACCTCTTCTCTCACTTCCAAGATTTATTCTATTTTATGTCTTGAGTAAGCAGGTGAAGTGAGAAACAGAGGACTGGCTGAGACAGACATGAAAAACAAACAAATGATCTAAAACATTCTCCTATTGGCTAAGCACAGCTTAGACAAATGTCTTGACATTTCCAAGCAATGGAATATGAATCACTCTTCATTACTGCAGAAACATGAAAACAAACTCCACTGGGTAGCATATCTACCAGGGCAATGCATCACTTTGTGTGTGTGTGTGTGTGTGTGTGTGTGTGTGTGTGTGTGTGTGTGTGTGTGTTTCTCATTGCTCCGCCATCTCAATGACTCTCCCCCAAAGAGGATGAAACAAAGCTGCTGCACGACCTCTCCACGATAACTTGAGAAACTAAAAGCGCCTGAACCTCAAGCCCTGAACTTAATCACACTGGCTGTTATTATCTGACAGTGTTTGATTTTAAAGAAACTGATTTAAATATCTGTCAAAATCATACTCACACATTTGTCTAAACATTAAGAATTAGACTAATTCACACTGTCAATATCTGATTGATGAGACCATGTCGGTCCACCAAAACAAATGCAAATGATATCCAAGAATAACCAGTTATTATCGCATAATATGTACATCCTACATTCAGAGTTCCGCAAGTTTGTGGCTGTTTTAAAGGAAGGAACTGTGAAAATAGCAAAACAAGAACTTTTTTCTTGGTTACAGAGGTTCCCACCACACGGCGAGCTTTATTTTTGCACCCTTTAAAGAAAGATGAAAGGTTGTCATAAGAATAAAATTTGGCAAGCGGCTGTGTTATCTCTCGGCTGCAGTGTGTCTCAAATTAAAAATGAATAATTTGGCAAGAGTTCTATTTCCTTTTCTAACCATGCCATATAAAGCCTCAGTTCAGAGGGAAATGGTCTGATATTAAACTTGTAATAACATTATTAAGGTCTACACGCTCAATATAGAGGCTTAGGGTGCACTTATATTTGCAGTCCTAAAATCTCCTTAAGTAAGCATCATCAGCAGTCTGTGTGCTATATGGAAAACACATACACACACAGAGACTGACAGAAATGTTTTCGCAACTGTTTTGCAACTGTGTCATCATCAGGGGTGTGCTGTGGAAAGAGATATCTTTGGTCTACTGTCTTTTGATGATATCAGACAATATACGAAAGTCAATTTAAAAAGCACCAACTCATTGTTGACCAAGTCCAAACATCAGATGTTATGCCTGTAACATGCTATTGCATGTGTGAACATAAGCATCATGTGTACTGTGGATAAGTGTAAAATGTTCACCAATCCAAGAACATGGCATTAATGTCTCATACAATTCAAAGTTGAATATCACTATTCAAATACTCCCTCTTAATGTTCTCCAAGGTGACATTCAGACCTGAGAAATCCCACTGAATGTGACATTTAAATGACTTCACCTGAATTGTACCAGTGCCCAGCCAACTGATGACGATGATGGATGATAGATATATAAAGACAGATTACAGGAAACCCCATTAACACTACATTTTTCTCAGCCAGCGTGTGAGCACATGCCTTGGAGAGGAGCAGTAATTTGGGTAATTTTGCTCCGCGTTTCACCCTTTTCTTTAATGACAATAATTATCTGTGGAAAACATCTGTAGGATATGTTGTCTCCCCCTCCCTTACGCTCTTCCTTCGTCTGATCAATGTATTTTCTTCTTATCTCTTTCTAAATCACCCCTGTGCCTCCTCTTCTTCCTCCTCCTCCTGCCATTTCACGTCTTAATATTCGCACTCTCTCTGTGCCCCTAAATCAGTTTCTCTGTATTTGCTCCTTCATGCTCTACCAAACAAATTAACATCTACTTCACGTCCAGTCCATTCTATAAAATTCTCAGTACAAATGACGTATACCTGAGGATGGTCATTGTATTTGGTTCAAAAGCAATTTTCTTCTCTCTTAACTCTGCTCTTAGCACAATATGTTGTTACTCAGTCACATTTGAAGTCAGGGGTGTTTAGGCAGTGCAGAAATTGGCTGAAGGTCTTACTCACCCCAGTGGTTTCTCCAGTCGACTGGCTGGTGATCCAACAATCTCACCGAGAGTACAGAACGTCTGACCCAAAAAGTCCTGGAAGGAAGGCAGGGAGGAAGGAAGGAAGGAAGGAAGGAAGGAAGGAAAGAAAGAAAGAAAGAAAGAAAGAAAGAAAGGATCAAGGAAAGATGAGAGGGAGGAAAGAATTAAAGGAGGAAGGGAGGAAAGGAAGGAGGGTGGAAAGGTTGGCATATGTGGAGTAGAAAGACAACAAATCAATGTTAGTGTATGGAGTAGGAGAATGTGGACCCCATGCAAATCAGTAATTCAATCAAATTTGTTTCTTCCAGAGAACCTTGCACACTCATGCTCTTCAAATTGCCTATGCATCCACATGTTTGTCCAAAAGAAATTGTGAAAAAAAGACTGATTGATTGTCACGGGATACCATTCAATGTTATGCTTGCAGACTATAATCTGCAACATAAAGACTTGATGGCTTGGTGTCAGACATGTGTGTGCTGTGAGACAGAAATTGTTTTCCTTTGCCTCAGAGACACAATAACTGTGATCTGCTCAACAATATGACATCACATCCAGTTTTGGTGTGAAATGCTTTGCTCAGCTGAACTCAAATGATGCCATATCCATGAAGACTGTGTAGTAGTAGGTATGGTTTGAAGCAGTACTTCCCAACTAGTCTATAGCCTCAGGATCCAAATGTTCCCTGAGACATCAGGTCACAGTCCACACATCTGCCAACTTAACACTGGGGCTGTCTCCTTGAAGTCAATGTTTTTGAGTCATCACTCAGGAGTTGACCTGCATTTTGTCAGTCGAATCATTTTTTTTTTTAGCTGTGGCATTGTATGCTCTATACAGCAACAGCATGGCAGCTTGTCAGCTTTGCAAACCAAGTCGTGTCTCAAAATTACTTAACCTTGGAGTAGACTCCAATCTTGATTCTGGGGAAGTCCATTCATTTTATTTTCATCCAGAATAACTCAGGTACAACTGAGATTTAAGTCTCAAATTTTAGGAGCTTTGCAGTAAGGATTATTCAGGCTACTAAAAAACTGCATTTGTAGTATACCATGCCGAACTAAGTCCTAACCCCAACCATGATGGTATGACCCACCAATTCTACCAGGAGGGAAACACTATTTGGAAGGCAAGCAAACTTCAGTAGGCTACTTGTGCTGTAAAGTTGCATATTGTAGTGCCTCTAAAGAGGCGATTAAAGTTGCTTTTATTCAAAATACAACTGCTGTTCCAGAGGTTTGCTGTATTTCAAAGTAAAGGTTTTCCCCCCTCTCTCTTTCTTTCTGTCCTTCTTTCTTTCTTTGGCCAACCCACCAGTTGGGAAGCACTGGTTTGAATTGTGTAGGATAACAGACATAAGAGAAGATGGAGGGATTCAAGCACCATGAAAAATGATAAGAAACATGATTCACAGGCCATGTGAGACATTAATTTAGACACTTTTTTAGAAAGACACATGATTTCATCTATGATCATGTATTTGTTTGGATACCAGCTCTTAGTGTCACCCAGCACTGATCTGGTTCAATAGACAGGCACAAAACTTTTGTAGTGTTTTGGGTTTCAGTGTAGTCCCCTTTGAACTAATCACAGCCAGGATGTGGGACAAACCAAACCAAAAGTCCTTAACTTAAGCCTTGGCAGACAGCACCCACTAAATAATTCAACATCAGGCTAGTGTTTCGTTTCAGTGAGTCTCTGGTCTGTTATGCCCACTAAGTCCACTTACTGCTGCAAAGAAAAGCCTGGAAAATCTCACCGTCTTCATTATGTTACAAGTACATGTGGCAAAAACTGCTGAAAGACCAAATTCCTTTTCATATAGTGGCTGTTGTGGAGCCCCATGAGACTGCAACAGTGGCTAAGAGCTGCACAGACGGCTTGGCCTGGCTCTCAGTTGTTTCATTCTGATCAGTGACACCATCCTTCCTCCTGAGAGAAGGATCATTAATGTGAGGCAGCAGCCATGCAGTGTCAGAAGTGAGAGAGATGCTGGGACCTACGTTGAGTTCTGCAGGCTTCCAGAAAGGTTGGGCAGCAGCAGCAACAACAATAACAACAACAACAACAGAGCACATCATATACCAAGAACACAACACTATACCAGAAACCTAGCACTCCTAGCACTCCTCAAGATGGCAAAGTGAGGGTGGAGAGACAACACATGCAAACCCAGAAACTGAAACAGTTGCAATTAAGACAAGTGATGAAAAAATGCAAACCCACATCATCCAAATACATCAAATAATCATCAAAACTGATTATTTTGATGACAAAACTTTTGATAACAAACTTGCCGATGCTTTCTGTCACCATAGTTTCCAGCCTTATGGATACAAAAGCAACTTATCTTTTATTAATGAAACAAAATAATCATGTACAGTATAATCTAACAAACTGCTTAAAATGGAAACTAATGGTTAAAAGCATTATGTTTTTCTACATGAGTGCCACTATTACAACAAATAAATGAATACTCAATCAAGGATATGTATAGAAATACAAATTGCATTTATAGCACAATTAAAACACAGATAACCTCTGTTAAAGTCTAAAAATGAAAAAAGAAAATTGTATTTGGATACCTCTATGATCAGACAGCAAAATGGTTTGCTTTATTTCATCAATGAAAAACCATGCAGCAGGCAACACCCACTTAAATCATACAGAAACAGAAAAACATAAATATTGCCAGAATTAGACCACTGATAAAAACAGTTTGGCCAGTCTCAAATCACGCTGAACACCATATTCCATCAAGCACTATTTTGTTTTTCCATTTTCAGAGCCATTAAACCCAATGATTCAAGTTTTACTCAAGACTGGTCTCTGTTTATCTGTGGCTCAGGGTTAAAATAAAAAAACATGTGCACTCACATGTTTGGACAGGTCTGGACTTTTGGAGTCCACATCATACCTGAAAGGAAACAAAATAAAAAATAAAAAACAAAACAGGACAGCCATTTTACTTCAAAAACTATAGAAGAGACTCTTATCTACGTGAGAATGTGTTGATTGATGTGCTCTTGTAGGAAAGATTTAAAAACCAACCCTGGTGATTTGTCAGCAGCAGGAGCAGAGAGGATATACTCTCAGTGCACTACACTTAGCTCATTTTATCTTTTCAGATATTTTGTTTGTAAGTTCAAGGACATACTGTGACTCAGACATCTGGGGTAGGGAAAAGGAGAAGGGTATGAATTGAAAGAAATCAAAGCAGAGAATAAATGGATCATGGGATAAAAGAAAATATGATCATATTTATGATATTTGCATCAGATAAATTTAAATTTACAGTATTTAAAGAGTTGACTGGGTGTTGGGATAAAGGAAGACAGATGTGCAAAATTCAAAATGAGTCGAGATAAAAAGGATAGGATCGTAGTATCTTTTCAGATGTTGCTATCTGTGGGGCAGTAATCAGGAAAGGGTTCCACACAAACTTTTTTTCCTCTTCCATAATAATGAGTGGTGGACCTGGTCTGATTTGCATTTGAATATGAACAAATGAATTAAGGGAAATGGAGTAATGTGATGTACTGAGATAAAACATCTGATGAAGCGATGGATCCTGTTCAGACACAATCAGGTACAATTAGACAGAAAGAAATATTCAGAGAAAAGCACCTGAGAAAATTTTACAGGCTGCACAAACTGTGTGTTTATGTGTGTCTCAAATCATTAATTGAAAAGGAAGATCAAATGAAAAAAGAAAAAAAATTGTCCCTGTTTTTATACTATCTGATGTCATAGCTGCAGAGGATATAAAGGCAGAGTGTGCTAAGGGTCATTTTGCTGAGAGGTTTGAGGAAATGTTTGTTTGTGTGAGTCTAATGGAAATGAACTGCATCAATGAAACAGCCTGAACAGAATACAGTAAGTGCTGAGGCAGTAGTCTTTGTGTGTCCAGCTTGTAAAAAGCTGGCAGTTAACCCTTCAAGTTGGCCAATTCAAAGCATACCATATGGAAGAATGATAATGTTAACATATTTTTTTGCAAAGTAGCTCTCTTTTGTCAGATAGAGATTCAGTTGGAATGAGATATCAGCAAGGCGAGACAGAAAAAGAGAAAGAAATTGCCTGATTAAAACTGTGAATAACTATGAGGCCCCACTAGCTGTCCTTAGGCACTTTACACCTGTCAAGATTTTTGTTCTCACACAGCACTTTTATATTTTGTAAGTTTTTATAACACATTTACGTTTTATATAGCAGTAAACAAAGCAGTCTCCCCATTTCTAGCCGGTGACTGTAGGCATTGGACATTGAAATGACGACTGTCACAAGTATATTTCATTGGCTTTAGGTAGCCACCATAATCTATAGTGAGGACTAGTTATGCATAGGCTGAAAGCTGAATTTTTAATGTTTCCAGATGACATGTTTTGAAATGAGAATCCTGTAAATGGCTCTTAAACATGCACATGATGGCTGCATAAATGATATTGTACTAAAATATTGAGGCTTAAGCTATATGTTGCAGGAGATGATTCATTTAGAAGTCATGGAAAAAACAGCAGCATTGTTCATGTATTGCAGAGTAAATCTACTAGTTAGCCTTAGTATTATAATCAAGTATTATAAGTAAAAAAAAAAAAAAAAGTTTAAATGTATTCCGTCTATCATGAAAAAATATACTTGTATTTTCAAAGTGCATGTTTCATTCTCACAAGTTGCTGAGTTGCTGAGCTGTGATTGGATAATTGCTGTTTGGGGGCAGTGACGGGTCAATGTCCTCACACTAAGCTAGCTGTAGCGGCAGGGCTCTCAATCAGCACAGAACTAAGGGAGAGGAAAATACATCACAGTGAAGGAGGGCAGAGGGCGGGAGAGAAGATACAATGATGATATGACTTCAAAGGAAATCACTCACAAGTCGAAGCGAAGGTTCTGCTTCTCCTCAAAAAAGTAGTCCAAGATGTACTTTCTAACAAAGTCTGGGTTTAGGGTGTTGTCTATCACCTCCGTTCTGCCAAACTGTAGAGGAAGAGAATCAGATGGAGGTCAGGAGAGAGGAATGAAGAAAGGAAAAGCAAGACAAAACAAAACAAAACAAAAACAGTTTTTTTTTTAAAAAAAAACAAATGCAGTCAGTAGTTGTCTGCTCGCACATTAACTCTTTCTCCTTTTTCTTCTCCTTCTCATTCTCTCTCTTATTAGACATGCATACACATAAATTTACAGAGGGCTGATTAATAGAGGTGCTTTCACGCGCCACCGCTGTGCAGAGGAAGCCATGGGTGTGTTTCCTAGTTCCTTGATCCTCACTCCTCTCCCACATTAATTACAGCAGGATAACTCACTCATCAACCCCACAGAGAGATAAGGGGGGAGATGAGGAAAATGTGTAGAAAGAGACGTAGAGAAATTGCATGGGCGGACTTGGAGAGAAAAAGAGAGAGGAGGAAAGTGGCTTAAGAGGTATATAGAGCAGGGGAAGAAAAGGGGGGCAAAACTGAAGTGGAGGGTTTGGGCGAAAAAGGAGGGGGGAGAGTGGGAGTGGGAAAAGAGTGGGAGGGGAGAGGAAGAGAAAGGCAGTGATTAAGGCTTCCTAATTAGTGGGATTCTTGCTCCCAAAGTGCCAAATGTGGGGAAATATGCCAGAGAAAAGACTGGCAAAGACCCAGCAACACCACATGCATATACTGTACAAAAAGCTGATTAAGAGTTTAAAATATGAGATACAATACATACATAAATCATTTGAAGCCTCTTGGAATTATCCTATTTAATCAAATACTCCATCAAAATGAAGAGTGAAGATTTTATTCCTAAGGACTTTTTGATTATACTGTGATTTATATTAAACGCTGGTTTGGCACGAGCACATATAGATCAGATGGTAGCAGCTGGTAAACGCATGGAGGAAGTCATTAATAATTTATGGTATTACTGATGGGCATTTACTTAAGGCATCAGTATACTTCAACCACCACCCTCCCACCCATGTTGCTTTGTGTGCCCTGTCACCTCTAAGTTCCTGTCAAGTATAATGTACACAGAGACTCAGGGACCAACAAGTAGTCCTAGGCTAGAGTACTAATAGCCCTAAATGTCCACCCATCCATCCATTTGCTTCCGCTTATCCAGGGTCGGGTCATGGTGACAGGCTAAGCAGGGTATGCCAAATATTCCCAGCTTTTGTTTTCTAGCTCCTCCTGGGGGATCCCAAGGTGTTCCCAGGCCAGATGAGATATGTAGTTCTGGATCTACCTTGGGGTCTCCTCCCAGTTGGACATGCCCAGAAAATCTCTAATAGAAGGCACCCAAGAGGCATCCTAATCACATGCCCAAGCCACCTCAGCTGGCTCCATTCGACACAAAGGACCAACGGCTCTACCCCGAGCTCCCTCCGGATGTTAGAGCTCCTAACCTTATCCCTAAAGCTGAGCCCCTACAGAGGAACCTAATTTCAGCTGCAATCTCATTCTTTCGTTCACTACCCAATGCTTGTGTGCATAGATGAGGGTTTGCACGTAGATCAACTGGTAAATTGAAAGCTTTGCCTCAGCTCCTGCTTCACCACAACAGTCCAGTACTAAACTAAAGTTGGATGACATTTTAAAAAAGAGGCTGAAATATCCTGAATTCTACTCCCTGAAATGTGTCAAATTCCAAAAACAAAGTGGATGCTACCGACCTTTATTGTCATTTAGGTTGGGGGACTTGTTGGGCTTTTGGGGCTTCTTGGGGGTCTTGCATTCTAGGGCATTTTCCCAGCTTGCTGTGTTGGTGCCCTGTTTAATTGGAAAGCTGCCAAGCTCTACAATTTCAATCAATGTCAAGGAAACTATTTGCGAGTAGGAGTCAGTCTTGTTTTTTCTATAATGTGGATGACAAGTACTGTAGGTGGATACATGAGCAAACCATGCCTTTTCAATCAATACAGTAGAAACAACAAATACAGTACATTGTTAGCAATTAGGACAACACAATACATGTAAAACCATACTCCTCTTATGCTGTTGCACAGTGTTGAACAGTTCTTTCAACTCTGTGTTTTTTTGAAAGTCATATTTTGCTCTGTGAAGTTACTTACTTAAAGGCAAAATTTAATACCAGCAAGGGAGAAAAGTAGAGAAAAGGACACTGATGTTGAATCCCTGAGCCACCCAGACTTTCAAAGAGACCCTGAGGTGTTGATGAGGCTGCGAGCGTATGTCAGTAAAGAGGTGGGTGATGAAAAAGATGAGCTCGATAATGTGATTTCCCTGCTGAGTGAAAGAGACAATACCGTGCCACAGAGTTCATTAGATACCGCTGGGCTGCTGAAGCTGGCTAATGAGAATCTGGCATGAAGTCCCTGACCTGCACCCTCACCATGTATGCACACACACACATACACACACACAGCAGCTCATGCACACTGTACATATGGAGAGCACAACAGATGCTATAGAGACCTGCAGTGTCAGATATTGAAATGTGAACACGTCCTTAAAAGACACACACAGAAAAACTCACTTGCACTCACATATGCACTGTTAGTGAGAGCATGGTGTAAAATTAAGGCTCTAGCACAGTTAGTCAAATCTTTCATTATCTGTGTTTTGGGGGGGGGGGGTAAACCTGACAAAGATTTCATTATCCTCTTCCCTGGAGCACACACAGACTGCTACTGGGGATTTGTGTCATCTGAATGTCCTGTAGTTCTCTGGTCAGCATGGTTTTTTATTCTTCTTGTACAAAGCTCAGTAGATGGTAACATAGTGCCAATATAATAAGCTTGGTGGAGTCCTGTGTTCTCACAGAGAGGTAAATGATGATGTAGTGAGAATTGGTATGAGCTTTTTTTCTGATTTGCCCTCAGTGAAAAGCATGGGGGTGTGTTTAAAAAAATCCCCAAGACAGAGAGAGAAAGAAACACACATGAGTACCGCACAGCCCCCCAGGAATGATGAGATGAGAGTTAAGGGTACTTCAGGGGAGGAGAGCAAGCGACAACAAACAACCAGCTGAAAACCATTTCTTGTTTACACATTATGACAGATTATGTGGCTTCATGGGAAAATAAATCCCAATGTTTGTTAGAGTTTTGAGCCAGAGCTGTAATTGTGTGAGGATGGGATTCTAGTGCACGTTATATATTGTGCATGGACACACACACATGCGCGTACACACTGTTGCAGCCACATGCAGTGACACACAGCACTAAACTAAGAGCATGTGGTAGCATGTGATTTCACAAGCAAATTGGAAGAAAGAGGGAAAAGGTCAGCCATGTCACACCTCCATAACGCCACTATAAATTAGCACTATCCAACCCCCTCCCCACCCCACCGCCCGCTCTCTTGCTCTGTCTTAAAAACAGTGTATACATGATCACAGAAAAACTACTTTTCACCATTTTTGTGTATGTGGTGAGAGTTTTCTTTCCCAGTGACAGCACTGCCTTGCTTTATGTAGTGTGCTCCTCAGGCTGCAGTACACCAAACATTCTATCCTGACCCAGCCAAGAACACACAACATTTGAATAAGACCTCTTCCACACTCCAGAGGGACCAAACTGATATCGACTCTTCTTCAAACTCCCAGAGACAGCGTGCAAGCTGACCCCCAAATGTCAAAGTAATTACTGAATTTCAAATTATACTGAACTGAACTGGAAAAAACCACACACATGACTGTACTGTGTGTCACTAAGCACTGCTTGCAAATAACTGGCAATGAAGTCTGCCTGTGTCTTTAATTGTGCTAATAATAATTTGCTGTAACTGACCTGCAGGATTACAGAGCTTTGTTAGATTCCTCTCCTGGTTTTATAAGAGCTTCTCTTTTTAATAAAAAAAAAAAAAACATCAGTAAGTACTGAAACTTTGGAGACAGGTATATTAAAGAGAGGAGAGTGGACCAGAGAGTGAGCTTCTGTGAGTGTGTTATCTGGACTTTTCTGCTTCCTCTGACAGTTCAGTTTTGTGGATTTTCCATTATATATTCTAATCACCCAAGTTATGTTTTCATAACTTGTTTGAGTATAAAGAATATTTCTGACAGTGCTCTCAGTACTCTACTGAGCAGCACTTGAAATAGCACTTGAAGTCGTAGTCGCCCTTCCTTGTCCCTGGTAAACATCTCTTCTGACCTTTTCACTCATGTGAACTAATGTGAAAAGGTCATAAGAAATGATGGATGGAAATGGATTCCTGAGAAAAATGCCCACCACATTCCCTTAAGGTAACTATGTCATTCACTTCCTACCTACCGACATCCTACCTAACTGATCACTGTTATAAACCTAATGTAGCTATCCTTTACAGTTAGAAGTCCACTGACATAGTCTGTTGATTATGACTGCATCGTCCCCTCTGGTGACTTAAATATTCATATTGACAAACCAACAAACTTGGACACAAAACTCTTTATTAACGAGCTAGAAACATTTGAATTGGAAAACCCAAAGCTCTTAAAACATCTTTAAACCTGTTCTAAAAACACCTCACTAGCTCCTGGTACAGGATGGAATGGACTTTAAAGTATTACTGCCTGTTTACAAGGCCCTAAATGGTATGGCTCCTACCTATATTTCCGATCTGCTCGCAGGTTATAGCCCAATCAGATCCCTCAGAACATCAAGCATATATCTCCTTAATGTACCTAGAATTCAAACTAAATCAGGTGAAGGTACATTTAGTCACTATGGCATGAGACAAAACTATATGAATGTGTGTGTGTGTGTGTGTGGTGTGTGTGTGTCTCATTTGTTTAATGTTTTCTATGTTTCACCATAAAGCACATGGAGTATGAATAAACTGACATAGACTAGTGTTAAACATGATGATAACATGATGAGAATAAGTTACATTATTCAACTACCAGCATAAGAGATTGAGACTGGTTTTCTGTATTGCACCCAAGTTACGTAACAGCTTTCACATTCTACCAAACACACTGAACTCTGAAAAACGGTCTCTGGACCAGGAAACACCCCTCCAATCAGCTCAAGCGTAAAATCACCCTGAAAGTATTTTCAAACACAATCTAGAGAAAAGAACTGTGCTGTAGTGGAGACTGAATGTATGCAACGAAGGACAGAGTACACATATGACTTGAGTTTGTATGATGGAGACATTTTTCATCTAATCAAGACAAAAGGATTCCACTAAAAATACTGGAGGAGGTGGGAATCACCATCAAAAGTGACTCTAGCCTCATGGTTGCACTAGAGGGGCCTGTTGAGAAGTGTTATTTATTCCCCGGTGAATCACCTGCTTGGCTTTTGCTTGGTCTGTCTGAGGTTTCAGAGTGTTCAGTCTCACTCACATAGCGTCACCTGGAGCCACATCAATGGCCACCCCTTCTCAACAATATGATTATGGATGTGATGGCTTATCTCCGTGAGGGGAGGACCGGTTTAACTGTTTCTAATTTCAGAACAAAATCAGTGAACATGATAGAGTGAGGTATCATTTGGTTTGAAAATAAAAGGGATAAGCTCATTATATTAATTATGATTTGTGTACTTGACTGGATTAATAGCCTGTCTTACAGTCAGTGGCTGTCAAAGTAGGAAAAACAAAGTGCCTTTTGTGAGAAATGAGAAGAAGAGTTTTATAATGGCGAAATCTTTGCATATGCATACACACATATGCACACCCATTTTCTCACAAACGCACACACAGTCTCAACAGAGTCCCCCGCAGTTCCTCAGCCACATATTTGAATGAAAGCCCACATAGCCATCTGTTATGAGTGGGTAAGACACGAGCAGCGGATTAGGGTCATCTGACTATATAGATACATATGATTTCCATTAAATTATGATCCATTATACATCCACAATAGACCAGGTCTGTAAAAATAATATCTGTGGCCACTTAGACACAATCTGCACCACGGAATACGTACTGATGTCAGATATGGGGAGTGACATCAGAGATGTCTACACATTTGTATAGGAACATGTTCAGTACATAAATATGCACAGAAATATATATTAACTCTGTAACAAATGCAAATTTACAAATGGATGCGCATGAAATAAAAACAGCTGTTCAGAGTACCAATTATCCACGGATTCACTCGCCGCTATATATGCACAAGCTTTAAAAACATCAAGTTACTTATAAACCATACAACACAAGCTAGCAAATAACACACTCTGAATGTTTATCATGGTCTCTATCCATTCTCTGCTACTGAGAAATGTTGATCATGTTTTGGTGTCACACCTGTCTTTGGTGACAGTACCGAAGGAGTCTCTTCAAAGTGGAGCCAATGCACTGGCAGCAGCCCAGTGTTTGTGTTTTCAAGCAATTAAGTTGAGCATCAGATCTACTAAAGTCGTATCACACTTTACTGTTTATCTTTGTCAAGCTCTGGAATGGCTTCCCTGAGGAGATCAGGCCAAAAACCTCACTAATATCTATTGAATCTCTACTTAAGAGTTTTTTTGTTTGTTTGTTTTAGATGTCCTTTTATTTATGTCGACATGACAAACAGAAATGCCTGGTTTAAGTTGTGACATCATTTCCACTACTTCTCACAGCTGGAGAGGACATTCATGTAAAGAAAAGCTACAGATTTCATGTTTAACAGAACAGAACAGAACAGTTTGTTTGTGGCTAAATTCAACACTCACTTAATTAATTAACTGGATATTATTTAATGGTTATTTTACCTGCAGAATGGTCAGATGATTAACTGAGAGATGGACGGTGGTGTTGTATGGACTATACAAACCAAACAGGGCACATGAAGAGCTGTCTTAATGCCTCCCCAGTGTCCTGTTTAGTCACCAAAATGTCAACATATTGATCATTACATTGTGAGGGCTTTTCTTTGTTGGTTGAAGTCTCCAATTAGAGAATATTTCCTGGCATTTTCAGACAACTGATAGCTGAACAGCTTTAATGAAGCGTTAAAGCCAACTAGAGAATGTTCAAAGGGAAAAATGTCTTAACTAGAGCGTCACCCTCCTGCCCTATAAACACACACACAAACACACACACACAGTTGCAACAAACACATGGTGAGCACAGCAAGAACTTAATTGGATAGTCAGGGTGTGTGTGTGTGTACTCACCTCTCTCCACTGTTTGGTTTCCACACCTTGTGTATAGAGCACGCATACTGTGAAAAAGTACCAGATAGGAACAGAAAGAGATGAAATATTGTAAAAGAAATAGAAAAAGAGGCAGAAAATCAGCACCAGAAAGAGAGAAAAAGAGAGAGGCAATCAGAGAAATGGAGGCAGATTCCAAATGGGAAATCAATGTGAGGGTTTTAGCTCCAGTACAGTGAACAAACAGCCACAGCACTCGGAGCAAAACAAAGATTTCCCAAATCACAGGGCAACATATCCACAAAAACAGACAAAAAGCACTCCGACAGGGAGAAAAGGGGAAAAGACCAAGTAGCATTATTCTTAAAAGAGTGAAGAATCAGACCAGAGATGACAGAAGAGCACGGACAAACACTCAGACACAACTTCTACGGCATACTCACATGGATCTGACTTGGAGAATGTGTCTTTATCCAGCAGATTTCTGAAAAATAAAGAGAAACAATAATTACTCATGCTGACAAATTGTTATCATGCATATGTTGTGGTTATATTTTATACACAATCATTAGTAACATAGCTCAGATCCTTCATACTCGTTAATATACTTGTTACATTACAAACTAACCAAAGCTGTAAACAGTCTTTGCTTTTAACTTTACTGGGTAGAACGTTTTCTTTTTTTCTCTCTTTTAAGTCTCTGGGGATGTTTTCAGTACTCTCGACCCCCCCAATTCCACATTCACATACAAAACCTTGACTCTGTGAAGTGCCTGTTGAGCCCTCTCCCTCTCCCTGTCAGAGATTTTTCACCACCACACTTTGTATCAAAGGCTACCATGACACCTTGCAAATAGCTCAAGAGAATATTAAAAAAAAAAAAAGAGAGAGAGAGAGGAAAAAAACACACAGCTGAATTAAATGTGATCTAATATATCCAACAAGAAAAATGAAGGGCCTCCGCATACTCAACATCAATCTTTAAGAGTTTTTTTATTCAGTGGTCAAACCAAAACCACTTGCTTGGTTTTAGGGAAATACTGTAATTTGGGTCAAACTAAGTCCCAGTTGGTGGAGCTTTGTTGCCATGGTTACAGTTAAAGCAATAAAAACATGGTAAGATTGTGATTGTGGTCAAAAACAGCATTGTCTGTTGGAAAAAGGAAATCATCAGTGGTCTGTGTTAAAGTCCAACTGAAATTACATTTAGTCATCCCTTTTTGTTGTTTAAAATATTGTCATAATGATTTTTAAATGCATTGTTAATATTTTTTTATTATTAAAAGGAGGGAAGAAGGACTTTGGGTAAGTACCAGAATTGTTCATGTTTGTCTCAGCTAGTTGGAGGGGTGTGTCTGTGTTTGACTGACAGCAGCTGACAGCCAACCAGAGAGCTGGTTTTACACTGTAGTGACAAACAACCAAACTTGCCCGCAAACAGTGAAACTGTTAGCAGTGTTGAAGAGTAAGGACCAAAGTGACATTTGCAGGTACATTCACAAGCTGTTTAATGTGCTGCAGCTGAGCAGCTAATTAGCGATCCAACCTGTCGTTCTTCTCGGGAGGCCATCATGGAATTACATTAGTTTGCCAGACTCCATGTGCTAGAATGATTAATTAATATTAAGGTGTCATTTGTCCCAACCCTAGAGTCAGAGGGATGTCAATCATGCACAGGTCAAGAGTGTCATGGGTGTGTAGGGCCTTTACATTTAAGTTCACCAAAAAGACAGTCCATGTACCAAAGGGATTGTTGACTCTTTGCTTGTATATTTGCTGATGGCATCCAAGATACTTCGTCAGACAGGCAGTGTTCAAACAGACAGGTACTTTCAAACATCCTGGCTCATTAGCCCCCTGCACAGGTTAATACCGGGTGGAGCTACAGTATGTTGGTAGGTCACAAAACCCTGTGTACAAATAAGAAAGGTAATGGTGAGTCACTCTAACAGGTGCAACAAAACTAACAGAAGAGGTCTAATCATCTAAGTAAGAGAAAAATGCCTTTGTGAGTGTAACATGGTAGTAAAGGAGCTTTAATCACAAATGTAAGATAGACAAAGCATTAACCACCAGAACAACCCTTTGTTTAAGTAAACAAAAAGGCAAACTAAAATACAGCACTATGAGGACTTCCCTAAAGTGTTGATACACATGCAAATGAAGTCCAAATCAATATACCCAATCAATGAGTCTATATGCTACTTAAATGTAGTTTTACAGCTTCACCGCAGATAATAGCACAGATCAGGTTCGAGAGAGCCCTTAAACATGAAATCACAGCCTTGCAGTGTCTGCATGTTTTTTTTTTTTTTAATTTACAATCTCTTGCATGAGTTCCCTAATGTGCATGGACAAACATGCTCATTTATACATTCACAGAGCAGAGTACTGGCTAGCAGGCATATCAGCGCAGAAGATTGTTGGGTTTGGTATCTCATACAATGGCAGCCTGATTGCCGGCATGTCTGTGTGTTTACTGAACGCTTATCTCTTCCTCTGCTCTCCAAATACCCACCACACCTCCCTCTTTGCAATGGCATGCAATGTTCAGTCTCACACTTTTCATATATAAGCAAAAAATAGCTGCAGGATAACAAACTTTTGTGTAAGATTTGATCTTTACACCATCATGCTCTGAGAAATTGACTGTTCAGTCAGCCTAATCGTATGGTGGAGGGGAAAGATGTTTAAAAATATGTCTGTTTCCTTAAATTGTAATCACTACCATTAATTCCCAGACTAGCAGCTTTCATCAGTTACTGACAATTAACATGGCTACTGTCAGAAGTCATAATTTCAATGGGTAACCTGTTACAGATCACATTTTTAAAGGAATCCTCTGAACCTGAAGTTTGATTAGTGTCAGCAGCACTGATTTTCATCAAAGGCTGCAAGACAGAAAATTATAGGCTTGTGTAATGTGAGGAGAAAGACAACCAAAAAGGTCACTGTCAACAGTCTCTTTCACTCTGTGTGCTCTCTTCCGCCTATCTGTCCTGCTCCACCCTCCGGTCTCTGTCATTTGTGTGTGTGAAATGTGGTCTTTTGTGAAATTGTTAATGTGTGCTTTATACATGAAATGAATGACATGATAATACAATGAGTTGAACCATGTTATCCATTAATCCTTAAGTAATAAATCATAAACTGTCTTAGAGAAATATCATCTGTTTTAATTATTTATTCATTCATTTTACATATGATTTTTTTAACCCATAACTTAGTGATCAGGAATTCATAATCTGTTTGAAGAATAAGAAGAATAGGTTTTCTCATTGGCTTCAGATGGTTTGATCTTTGATTTAGAGACCATTAGTGTCAAAAAATATAATGCCTTTCATTGTGTTTGTTTTATGTGCCTTGCATGCCCTTAGATACATCATTGTTATTCTCTCAAAGACTTGTGGGCTCAGAGATGTACAAGAGTCTGAGACACCACAGAGCAGTTGGCGGTGAGGTGTTCACCTCCTTTGAGGTGTGTGTGGTGTATTAAGGTTGGAACATGCTTTTCTGGGCTGCATAGAAAGAAATGTGCGTGGTGGTCATCGTGTGACATTCTCATGACTGTTGCTTTTATACTCATATAGATTTTGAGTATAACGTCTCTGTGTTTCTTCTTTATCATGCAAACTTGGATCAGCCAATCAGCTTTCTTAATGTACCTACACAGCACACTGTTGAAGTTTAAAAGGCATGCACATCAGTTTCTCTGCAAACCTCTGCAGCTGACAACTACCCATAAAATTCTTCTCTGTGTAGAACCGTGATGATTTTCTTTGTTTGATTATAACATTGTTGCCTATAACTAAAATGATGGATTGAGTTTGATGCCGATGACATGGCTTTTAACAGACTTTTAAATTATATGATACTCCACTAGTTTAGTGAGCAGAAAAGAAAAATAGGATAGGAGATAACCATGTATATATTACAAGATCTGGATATAGTTTTCCAAGACAGCAGCAATTCTTTCATTGAAAACCACTCACCAAATGCACAGGCTGAAAAAGGTTTTCAGCTTACCTGATGTGTGTATTACATTTTTTCTTTATCTTTTTCTCGTCAGCTCCCATCACACATGAAAACAGAAGTTGACAGTGAATTCTCTCCTTTTTGTTTTTTATTTGCTTTCTGTCTTTAATGCACTTTCCTCTTCACTTTCCCACTCTGTCTTCTTTTGTCTCTCCCTGAGCCTTACAGTATATTAATGCATTTTCTATGAACCTGTCTTAATCTCTCAACCTCTGCGGGTGTTTCTAGTGTCCATGTTACACCTGCATCATGCTTGCTTGACCTTTTCATAATGCCTGCCAGGGGCTACTGTGTACCCAACACTATTACCCATCTTGTTTTCTTTCGCTCGCTCGGTCACTGCAGTGACATGAGAGCCCTCACTCAGGATGCCAAAGCCTGCTGGCTTCTCTGATTCTTGTTTCTGTTTCTTTCTTGTTTCATTTTCTTCTGCAGTTTCTGTTGTCATAAATCTTCAGCTGTGTTCTTTCATCAGCCTCGATCTATTTTGATCTTTTCTCTCTACTTCTCCTGTACCCCTACCCCCACAACACCCCCCACCCCTTCCCCGCCCCCTCACACCTCCCCTTTATAGCTTTCAAGAGCAAGTTGAGAAGACACTGATGAAAAAAGACAAAAAACACGAAATCCTGAAATCTAATGTTGAAAGTCTAATTTTGTCTTATGTTCAAGATTACAAAGACAATGCTAGCATGTGTTCTGTGATTATAAAAATGCCTGTGATTGAAGTGTTTAAAAAGCATTTAAGATACTAGCAGCCGAGTCCAAGGTTCCAGGCGAAAGTGCTTTTTCATTTTTCATTGCAGTTTGATCTAAATTGAAAAGAATAATGGAATTGGTGCCATGAAAGCAAGATAATTAAATTAACAAATCAGAGCACGGACTTGCACGCTGACTTTAAAAGTCATTTCATCCTAATCAGAAATATTGCACTGCCACAACTCCAGCTGAAGAAAGGGGATTTGGAAAAACATCCTGCTATTTTCAGTTTATAATGCTTGTATGCAAAAATGTCTCAGGAATATATTGTTGGTAATAATTGGATGCTTTGTTGGGTTTAATTTATTCAGCCCTTATCCAAATACACGCTCAGTTACATTTGGACCCTTTCCATCCACCAACCCATCCTAACAGCCCTCATAGGGTACATTAGCACACAATGCAGCAATCCCCTTACTTCTGCTGTATTGTTATTGTTTGAATGTGAATCCTCAAGTAAATATCCCTGGCATCATTACACATCAGAAATGTTGTAAACTGCTGCATCATAAATCTCTAAAACTATGAGACCAATAAGTCATTGATGGTCAGTGGGTATAAAGACTCACTGGTACAAGTCAATCAAAAGCACAGAATTGCTTCAGATTACAGAGTTACTACAAAGCATGAAGAAAAGTTGAACCATATAACAAGCCATAGACCTTATTAAACCAGTGCACCAAACAGCAGTTAAAACAGTGGTAAATATTAACATTACAGTCAACAGATGTTGATGATGTTTTGCTATACAGTATTTTTGATAACTGATATCCAAACACACACCTCTGATGTATGAACAGAGCCTCTCTCAATAATATGTCATGTAGCTCACTTTATGTGTTTAGATATGGCAGTTTTTTGAAAGATGATCCAATATACAGTACTTAATTCAATATTCCTGTTTTTTAAGCCCTAGATATTTGCAGGTTAAACATCGTAGCTCGACAGAAGAGGTGGTTAGCTCAGATATGTCTGGAAGAACAGCAGAACAGAGAAGACTGAACACTGGAGGTGTTGGTGGGGCTTTGGAGACTGTAGCTAAGTTGAGAAAATGACTTTAGAGGACAGCTTTGGAAAGTGTAATGGATATGTACAAATAAAAGTTATGATAACATATGTATCCACGCTTTTAACTTTGTTAAAATTGCAAAAGTTTCAGTTTCTTATTGCAAGTGCTGCAGTGGTTGCTGGATATGGAAAGAAAAGCCCAGGAACACGCAACAAAATGTATTAGAGACTGCACTGAGTTACAGAGTCTGAACAGAGGAGAGCTCAGTCATGACATCATGACGACATAACTGTAACTTTGATACCTGAAAAAGAAACATTAATTTGAGTGCACACTCTTTTCACAAGTATCCCCTCCTCATATTGCTTCATTATTGAGAGTGAGCTGCTGTATAATTTAGCAACTTTCATTTTCCATTTTCCTTCCTAAAGAAGTAACTGCAGAGGCGACAGAGGAAGTTGCTATTTTCCTCACTTCATTTCACTCCATATACATTAATCCTAATTAAGACAGTGTGTGGGACCTGACCTTTCATTTGTTCTAATTTTAGATTCAGAGCTGTTAGCTCTGCGTTCTTCAGATTGTGTTTAAATCCTTGTAGCCTATCATCACAAATTAGACAAAATCAAAGAGCATGTTGAGGTTGACACCATGTGCCTTTACATTTTTCTTGTGTGTATAGAAAAATCACATATGAGCAAATGGGTAAATGTCAGAAATTCAGAAAACCACCCACCTGAATGTGTCTGCGTTGGAGAAGCAAATTAAAGATTTGCCTTGGATTTTCTCCTGAGTGGATGACACATAGTAATGGTACAAAAATATAGGCTGTGTGCACATCTTCCTGTGCAACTATAACTACAATAACCATAGGGTGTTTATAGATGCTATAGGATATAGATTATTTTACTATTTTTATTTTCATCTAATATATTTAATGAGTAGTAAAACAGTTTAAAATATTCTTCTAGTACAAAAATAATATTGTTTGTACTGTATGTATGTATGCATGTACAGACATTATCACTCAACCATGCAAACATCCAACCAATTATATTAGTATTCCCTCCTTTTCTCTCTCTTTCTTTCCCAGTTTAGTTCATGTTTTTTTGTGCACACTGGTCTAAAATGAATGTCACCCACCACTGCCTCCCCTCTATCTCTGTCATTTCTACCTCCTGTTTATCTGTCGGCTGTGTATTATCCCTCTAATGGTCTTTCCATTATCTCTCATGTTAAACGTACCCTCAAATTGCTTTCATCCCTGTGCTGTGGCTCTTTATTTTCTAACATTCACTCAGTCAACGCATATATTTTTAGATGTGACCAGCAGACGGTTTAAATCACTCCCCCCACGGCCTCACGGTTACATGGCCGGTCACAGGTTCAAATCTAAAAAAGCTGCAGATAGTGTAAATGTGTGAGAAAAGCTGTTTTATCTCTGCACCGTTATACTTTATTAAAGCAAATGTTTACACTATTGATTAATACAGTGTTGTTACAGTGATGTGGTAAAAGATTTTCTGGAGACAAAGTGGCCCTCATGCTGCAGCTAAGGCAACGTTGCTGTTATGTAGTGTCAGTCCAGAGTGTGAAGATGACCATCAAACACTGCATACAGCATGTACAGTATATGCCCCATAGTATATTTCTAATCAAAGTAGTTATGGGGGAGGGTAATGTGGGTCTAAATATTGTTGCTTTGTTTCAGCCTCTGAATTAAACACACTACATCTTTTTTTATGTCTTGAGAGAGCACGCCCTCTTTGTTTTCTGCTTGAGGCATAAAGGGTGCTGTAAGCCAGTTTGGGCCACACTCTACTTTTCCAATAACGTAAATGTGATTTTCTGTAGAGCATGACAGATGAGCAGTCTATGTTACTATGGTGATGTACTTAAAATTCAGGATAATATCTACAGTAAGCTACTACAGTAACTTTGCAAGACAGATCCTGATCCCATCTTATTGTCTCATACTGTGTATAAAAGTTTGTATTTGTCTCTTGCTCCCTCTTGATTGGTTCATTTGGTGTATTTTGTTGTATCACTGACACAGGCTACACATGCTGGATGTTGTAAAGATCAAATGAATAATGGTCATCGTGGTGTCTGTCACCATCTAAGAAAAGTTCAGCATGTCCATCTCTGAAATCAAAAGCTTTTAGAGACATTCTGTTTTTTGTCCATAAGCAAAAAATGGAATGGAGGAAAAAAGTAAAAACACATCATAATTACAGTTTAAGCACACAATATAAGACAGCATCAAAAACAAAAAAAAAGAGTGAAGGCCAACAGAATATTCTTCTACTTATTTACTATGAAGAAGTCATTTTCTGCTGCCATTTGAATAATTAAAAGCAGTGGGTGCCATTAAATTATTAAAAGCCTTTGCTTTCTGACAGGTATATTTTAAAACCTGTGCTTTTGACCTCAGATAAAACCAATTTCATGTCAGCTCACTTAATATGAAGTGCAAGATAATTGCAATCAGAAAAACATAAATACACATAAATGATAATTGTCTTTCAGTTTTACATTTTATAAATAAAATGGGGGCACTGAATCATTGTCAGTAATAATAGCTCAAGCTGATTTAACCAGTGGTAATTCAGTCAACTTTATTCTCTGCCTGAGGATATGTGAGAAGGATTAATGTGCATCTGTTGATTCAGAACTTGTTTCTAAAAGAGCCCATCTACTATATCTGAAAACGTTCCTGTAATAAATGACCCTCAGGTTTGGTGGAGGAACAGCCATTTGTAAAACTCCGATATTCCTTTACCTACCATACTGCATTTGATAGAAAAAGTTTTTTTTAAAACTGTTGCTAGTGAGAGAAAGAGTAACCTTAGTGAGGCCTTGGTGTCAGAGCAGGGAAGGCTGCACACAGAGTGTCTGACTAATGCCTGTACAATCTATTAGAGTCTAATAAGATATCCTTGCTGCAAACACTGCCTTTACAAATATAACATTTTTGTTAACACTGTTACAAAAAGGTGTTGTATTTTTTCACATTTGTGCTGTTTTTGCTTTTATCTGTATAATTAATTTATGCTGTTCCTGTTCTTCCTCCCACCAGTTTTGCAAACTTTATTCCTATTTTGTCCAGTAACATCAAATTCAAAACTTCCTCTATGTTTATCTGTTGTCTTGATAAATTCAGGACAACATCATTTTTCAAAATTACTCCACTTAAGCTTTTAATGTGAAATAAACACCAGGAAGTGTTGACTTTTGTTGACATGCTGTAAAAGAGTATGTTACGCTGAATTTACCAAGTGGTCTGCTATTGTAGGCTACAAGTAATATCACCCTCCTCAGTGTGTTGCTTTCTTCTTTTACCAGTCCTGTATTAGTGACTGACCTTTATTTGTTTGTGCTGCCAATGTTCCCAGCTATTATTTTAATGATGAGAGACCAAAGTGCCAATGTAATCCTCATGTCAACAATGCAAAACTATGTATTATATATACAGTATATAGTACATGCATATAGTACATATAGTATATGCATAGACATATGGTAGAGATGTGTATAAAGATACTCACCAAGGAAGTAGGACAAAAGCATGACAAAAGGCTGCACTACCTGAAACTTCAAAAACCAACACCCAGCCAGCAGGAGCTCAACCTGAGTGTATTAAAAACTAGGTCTGCTGAAACAAAACCTCATCAAAGCGATTGCTTTATTACCTTGTGTCAAGTGCAACCCCCACAGCATATGCCTTCCTACACACCAGCCCCAAGACAACAACAGCTCTGCCCTAAATGTGGAAGTACACCTAAAATTTCATTATATGAGGCGCTCATCTACAACAATACACAGACAGCACATCAAAACTCCAGAGCTTTGTTGCAAGGATGCATGGAATTTCTTAAGTGAGCCCAAGAAAAGTTGATGATATGGTTCATAACTCAGCAGAGAGTTTGAAAATGGTGTTGAAGAGAAAACGACTGCAGGATTGCAGACTATGGTAATTACTGTAAAATACAGTCTTTTTATATTAACAGTGAAATATCCTGATCCTTTTCCCACAAAGCAGTAATCTCTATGAACAGGACAGTTGCTTGAGAGAAGTCTCTAATAATTTGAGGTCAGCGCATTTTGCAGAGCAAAGGAAGAAGAGAGAGACACGTAGACACTCAGAAAATGTTTGATAAATTGAAAAAAAAACAAAAAAACTCCAACATTTCACCAGGATGATGAAAGAACAGTTTTTTCAATTAGATTTGAGTTGGATTTAAGCATGCCTTTACGAACAGGAGTCAGCTTTTCGCCAGGGCATCATAAAACTACTGCAATGACATGAAATATTTAAAATGTGTCACCAAATTTGCATTAGGTGTTACGTAATATATTTCAAAGGGATTGGCAATACTAAAGGGGTTTCAAACTAACTTCCTGAAACACAACTTCCCTTATGTAAATGAGGTTATGAAAAGATCTGAGATGTGCGGAGGCAGCAGGGGCAGGGTTTGGGTATGTATGTCTCTGTGCACAGGGGAATTTTTGAAATCAAGAGAGTAGGAATGTAAGAGAAAATCAAATGTAAGAACAAGAAAAGGAGAGGAGACGAAAATGTGTGTCAGGGAACGTGTGTGTGTGTGTGTGTGAAAGGAGGCTGGAAAGAGAGAGAGAGTGAGGGAGAAAAATGAAGTCCTCTGAGATTAGATCAGAAATAGACCGAGTATAACGGAGTTCCTCTTGCACAGGGAGAAGAAACAAGCGCCTGTTAGACACACACACAGACATAGCTGACTTTATTTACAGAGATCTAACACAGACCACAATAATTAGACAGCTCCTTCCCTCTAACCTGCGGGAGGTTCCTCAGCTCTCCAACTCTAACTGCTGTGAGTGCAGGCTGAGAAAAGGATGATAAATATCTAGGGATGAGTGGTTCTTTTTGAAGAGGCGTTTTAAGACATGCAAATTGAGCTGATGAGATTCTTGACTTGGAAAAGAGTACCAGTCAGCATAAATAGGCTGCCACAGGCTAATAAGTAAAACTTTGGGAGCTCATAGATTTTTAACTTGATTGAGGACTCCTTACTAATACTGCTCACCTGTAAAATTATTCCAGATGACGTATTAATCTACACTGTATATTAGTGTGACATGATGTGCCTATCTGGACATCATTCCTTGCAACTGAGCCTCGGCTGGTGCAGAATCTTACAAATGCTAGTGTGTCTGTGGCCAACATAAAGTTATCATATTGTTGCTCATATTTGAATAATGTTTCCAACATAGTATTCCCTGGAAATTTACATCCAAGAAAAGACTGTGAAATGCATATGTGCATCAAAGGTGAAAGGTTGGCATTGAGGGTGTATTTTTCTGGCGTAGGGAGGACAGTTTGTGGGTGTAGAATGAATCTATACTGTATTCACAGAGCCCAGGCACTGTGTTTGACCTCCTGCTTGCACACAATGCAGCACAACTCAACTGGGGGACGGTGTGTATGTGTGTGTGCATGCATGCGTGCGTGTGTGTGTATTACTATTACTGTAGAAGAAAACAGAACTGGATACTTATCACCTGCAGAATCACTGAGCTGATAATAAAAAGCACAACTGAAATGGAGCAAAACAGATTTTGCAAAATGTACTGCAAGTTTGTACCTAAGCGAATAAAAGTTGACTTTTTTACTCCATAATTGCTTCACATGCAGTATAAACACTCAGAAATTGTACATTTATGAAACTTATACTGGACATTTTTTGTGTCAGACATATTAATTCAACTCATACTGGTGCATTGAACCAAAAAGTGCCTCTAATATTGTGTCCCTCTTGTGCATGTAAATGGGATGAACAAAGCAGAAAAACCTTAGAAATAAAACAATATGATATAGTCCAGTGTAACACCACCACTAAGTATGACTTCAATAATAGACACATAGTTGAATTAATACCTCTCTGTCAGTGCAAATATCTAAACATAACCTTTGTAAAGCCAGAATTTATCACAAACCTGTTGTACTTAAGTGGCCACGGAATGTTTGGAATCCATGTGTACAAATACATGTTGTAGTAAAGGAAAGATGGTCTGCTCATTATAAAGATTCACATTAGTTTTTTATTACTTATAACTCTTCAGACCTTCACAAAATCAAACCCTATTTTTGTAACAAGCCCTTCAAATTAAATGGGCAAAATACATCATTCACCCACCTTAAACAACACCCAGAGGCATTTTCTCATCTAGCATCGCTATTAGCAGGACAGCATCAATTGCCTGTGCCTTCTAAAATTGTTAAAAACCCACCACTGTTAAAAAAAACAGTTTTTATGATGTGACAACACCATGGTACACTATAGGTCCAAAAATGACTTGGTTGTGTTTAGGTAAATATCATGATTTGGGTTAAAATTACAACTTTGTTACAGTTAGGGAACTCTGTCATCATGAGGAATAATACTAACCATGCGATTAAAAGCCGCTATGGCCTCTAAGAGGGCTTTGACACTGGAACATAAACACAGTTGTTCCTCCTTAGGTGACAGTTTCAGTTTTTAATACTATTTATGTGCCTATTTTCAGCAACAGCCATTCAATGTATTTACAATTTGTAGCTATTATTGTTGGTAGCAGAGTCCGCCATTCCCTCACTGGGTTCAAATTGTCTGCATATGGCAGAGGGATCAGCAAGAAATGATGAATGCATGTAATCCAGAGTTACTGGACTTAATTATATCAGCTTCCCTGACTTTCCTAATATCTGACCTCTATTAAATTGCTGCTAATACAATCCACACATTCCCAACTGTAGTCACAAGACAAAACACAGGATGGGTACTGTTCCTGGAGCCTGTGTTCAGAGAGTTTGGGGGGAAAGAAAAAGAGGTATGTACCACTGTACTTAGAACTTGAACATTTATTATTTAAACCAATTACAGCATTACAATACTAAAAAGGTTATTCGGTCATCTATAATATTGCACTTCACATATGGCTCAAATATTGCTATAAGTTACAGTGTCAGTGTAAGGCATTCAAGTGTTCTGTTGCACATCAATTTTAAACAGTGAACAAGTCACTGCAAGGGATGTTCAACAAATCCTAACCATACAAACCACTTGCAGATTAATTTAGGTGAAAATGCATTGGGGAAAAGCTAAAAAAGAAACAGCTTTTTTAGCTCCTAAAGCTTGAAAACATGAGGTTTGTCATGCAGCAATGACAATTTGTCACTTAAGAAAAGCAGAAACAGGCTGTTTTCCTCAAGGACATTTAAGCGACGATGGATGGTAATATGAAGGCTATCCTCACACCTCTTGAATGAAAAAGCATTGCCGGTGATATGAAATGAAGGAAGCGAGTGGATGGTAGCAGTGGATGACAGAGGAAGACAAGAGGTAATGAGGAATGAGGAGGGAACCTTAGGGAGAGGAGAGGACTTGTAAATTGTAGAAGATGGAAAAAGGAAGGAGTGAACAGATGGAGGAGGGAAGAAAGAGGAAACAGAGAAAGCAATTGGGGAAAATGTGGAAGGAGGTTTAATCTGTTTACAAGGGAAGGGAGAGGAGCGTTGGGTGAAGCATATGCAGCACAGTTTTATTAAAGCTGGATGATCTATCAAGCAATCTTTTAGTAGCCCTTCATCACTGTCTCTCATCTTATCATTGTCTTGTTGTCACTTGCACTTACTTAGCTGCCTTATTATTTGACTAATAGCAATATTTAATACATTATGTGCTTTGATACATGGTGGTGATATAAACATCCACATATTGTAAGTTTATAATAATTGTCTACAAACAATGTTCTCTCCTCCGTGCTACATCTGTAACAAAACCACAAACAGTAGCAATTCATAAATAAAGCTCTCTTCATAGCCCCAATCACCTTATTCCAAACTGTACTGCTGGTATTGCCTTAGCACTGGATCGATGGCAGAACCAAGCAGGATCGTTTTTCCCACCAGCTGTTGAATTATTCAGGCCAGGACTTTCTCTAGGGAGATTCCTGCTCAGCCTGTCAGACAGGACACAGTGAGCTTGCAGCCTGGCAGGGAACCTCAGGATCATCACAAAATTCCCAACAGCATGGACTGCACTATGGCCCAAGTCAACAGAGGTCAAGTAACGGGCAGCAGTACATAGTGTATGGTTAGGACCCTGATAAACTGCGGTTCATTGATCATTTATTTTTTGCGTCATCGGTTTTTCTGTGAGCTGCAAAATGTTTAAAACTGTCAGGTAAAGGCGACGTCAGGCTTTTCAGATGTTGTCAAACAGCAGAAAATTGCTTTTTTTTGTAGAAAAAGCAGGAAAAGCAAAGAAAGCTCCAGCTCACTGCCTTTACATCTTTACACTGGGAGTGAATGCAGGAAAATTCTTGAGATGAAAAGCAAAATGGAAATGAAAGTGAGCCCATACTGTAAAAATAATATCCTGAGAGAAAAACTTTTGAAACTGCTTCAAAGTAGGTCAGTCTAAAATGTGTGATTGTTTCAGTGAAGTGGGTCACTGAGTGAGGATCTCACAGTCGCATGTCCCTCCTAAGACACATTCCTTTATCTAATGAGCCACTCTAACTATCACAAAAACACACAGCTGGCAAGCAGGCTGGAATAATGTTGAGAGTACAACCAAGCTAGCAGCTCTGTGACGCTTAGACAAGCTACTGATTTCAGTGAAATGCTAACAGCAGCAGTGGTGATGCTAACATGCCGATGTTTAGCAAGCTGCATACTTGAATGCTTGAACCAAATTCCATGGCAATCCATCCAATAGCAACCAAGTGTCAACCGCATGGTGGTACTAGAGAGAAAAAACTAAACTCAACATCTTTCATTTTGGACAGCTGGTCAAACAATATGTTGTTTTTCACTGTATTCTTGTACTTTATACTATCTGATTATTATTAAACAAAATAAGAAATTAAGGTCTAAAAACTAGATAGAACAGTGTCCCTCTCCCGGGTGGAGGGTGACCTATCAAAGTTGGTATTCAGCTTTGCAAATTTCTGTCAAGTTGTGATTAATCAAATTATGTATTCCCAAATGATATGAAGTAAATCTGACTTTTGGGGCCTCTGGGCATCTGGGATCCCTGGGCAGTCGCATGTTTTATCATGTTGGTAATTCAGTCTTGCTGTGAACTCTGAATGTGTGTTCAAAATTTCATGGCTCTCTATCTAATTACTTTTGGGATATTTCAGTGTAGTGTGGCCAAAAACTGCAGACAAACTCCAACATAAGAGGCTTTAAGAGGCAGAGGCTTTAAAATAAGACAAATGACACTTCAAAAGTTCATAATGACTCCTTTACTGTGAGAGAAGGAAAACACATTTAAGGGGATTTCAACCAATGCTATGAGGATAAAGAAGTGCTATCATTACAGTAATACCTTGACTAGGGGACTAAGTTGTTTTGAGAGCTGACAGGAAAATGTATATACTGCTATATTTACATTCATTTGTCTGAATTCAAATCCACAACAATAATTGTCCTAAACCATCACAAATGCATTCACATCCTTATGAATGCAGCCAGGAGAAGAAGTTATCCACTGACACACGCTCACTCACACTCACACACATTTTTTCACTCATCCATTATCTATTTTCCTTCAGGGCGTTGGTAGCTCCATAATCAAATCCAGTCATCTCACCCACACACTTTTCACACATTTCCAGCTTTGCTGTACCACACAGGACCATCTTGCCCAATCATCCCATCCTGCGCTGGGGGGCTGGGAGCCAGAGTTGAAATAGCACCATGAGCTCAGAATAGGCAAACGATCTCACATCTACTCTGAGGAGTGAACTCAATCATGCATCACTCACTACAACATGCTGACTGCCTGCCTTGATAAAAAAAAAAACTGGAATTATAAACAATGGCAGCATTATACTGATTGCATTAATTTCTCAGTCTCAATTGTGTAACAAAAATGTTGGATTAATTAAATTATCAGAATTTGTCTTGAGGTTTTGGTGTGGAGTGTCGAGAAATCAACTTTAAAGGTTCCACAAGTACAATATGTGAAGGACTGTAAAATTAATTGCACCCACTCTATTTTGACAAATAAAGCCATGACTGTTGCAGTGATGCTTCAATTGGATATTGTGCTTTCAGCTTCAAAATAATGCTTGTTGTTTACAGCTGAAAACTCATATCAACATAAAACATCAGATTTGATGTGGATAAATTGGATACATGATGTATTTATTGGGAGTGCTCTGTTTCTGCTCATTGGCTCCATCAAACGCCAACAGGGAGAAATACTGACAGATCTAAACCTGAGGCCACATACCTGGAGCAAGCTGGGCTCGTTAGCTGAAGCGCACCAGATATTATTTCTGTTTCTAAGCACCTCAAATTATCATCATGTTGTCAGAAAAAAATTGCGCAAATAAGACCGTTACTATTATCGGAATATGTCAGCACATGCATGTAATCCATGATGAGTTGTAACGTGTGCAGAGAATTTTTTAGGGACCAGCCAACCAACTGTGTGACTGATACTGCTGAGTGTCTCTAAAAAGAGACTTTATCTTGAAGGTCTTGGCACCTGCACACATTCTTGCTGCTGCTCCACCAGCAGCTGGAAGTATCCAGTCACCTGTGTTAACGGCCATGGCTGGCATGCCATTCAAAACAAATTAGTTCATTGTATTCGATTAGAACGCATCACTTCTCATGGACGTGGTCCTAGTGACGATGAAAGAGCCCCATCTTTCTGATTGCCAGGTGATGGTTGCTGTCCACAGCTATGACTCACCTTCCTCAACAGCTCTGACTGAGAGCTATTAAGCTCCCATTACTCCATCACATATGCCGAGGACAGATGCTTCTACTGCTGCACAATGGGTGCAATTCACGCAGCTAAATGACTGATCATTCACCTGTCTTGTTTATCAGAAGCTCAGAGTTTTTAGAGTTTTCTGTTTCATCTTTATATTTCAGGTGGGTTAAAATGATCTTTTTGTCAGTTATGTCTTTGAAATGACTTTGGAGACTTACAATATTACAATATTCACCATTTGAAAAAATGACACTATAATACCTCTGCTGGAAAGAGTTTTTATATGCAATTTCACACATATCACACATGTTCAAAGTACTAACAGTGATTTATTGCAGCACAGAGGGCACAGCAAATCTGTGATTTAGAGGATTTAATGATGTGTGTTCGTCTCTTTTTCACATTTACGACTTACTATCTGATGTGAGCATAGGTGTGTGCATGCATCTGTTTCTCTGAGACAGTATCCACAGTACCAACAATAAACATAACAATAGGGATGCCAGTTGGTGTTAGTTCAGAAATAACAACTTTGTCTGCCAGTTCAATGTGTATCTCCTCATATACTTATACAAAAAGTGAGAAAATTATCATTTACCTTTAAGTTTTTGGTGATCTATAATTTTCTCTAAGAATGACACAGGTCATGATGCCTATACAAATATTGCATCTGTTTCCTTCACAGGGTGCATTTATTTGTTGTGAGTTCTGTAATGTTTATTGCCAGCAGCAATGTGGCCTCTTATGATTGTTTGGTTTGTCAGTAGCCCCGGCTGAAAAGACCAAATGAATCCAATTATGCAATACAATAATAAGACTTATGAGAGTCTGACAGCAATCCCTCAGTCCAATGTAACTTTGTTAAAATGCTTATCAGGGAGCCGAGACAAGCAAATCATACATCCTGGTCAGATGTTAATAATGGCTCCCCCAATTAGACCAATGATTCAGGTGACCCCACATGCAGATCAAACATGTATAAATCATTAACCCATGACCTGAGGGAAGATTGAGACTCAAAGTTCTCACTTTCCAAACAGGAACAGTATGTATGCAAATTAACAAATACCTGGTTTGAATGTGTTTGTCATACAAACAGGGTTCTTTTGTGACAATGTGTAATTCTGACACAGTGCTGCTTCTAAGCCAAGCTTTAAAAATTACAGTCCTGTGGTGTTGAACTTTTTTGCATTGTTACATTATGCTATTTAGTGTTTTTGGGCTGCACAGTGGTGCAGTGTCATATCTGGTGCACTGCTGCCTCACAGCAAGAAAGTCCCAGTGTGGAGTTTGCATGTTCTTTCTGTACCTGCATGGGTTCTCTCTTGGTGCTCTGGCTTCCTCCCACAGTCCCAAGACATTCAGGTTAAGTTAATGGGTGACTCTAAATTGCCCTTTAGCTGTGAATGGTTGTGTCTCTATATGTCGGCCCTGTGATAGACTTGCAACCTGTCCAGGCTGTACGCCACCACTCACCCAATGTCAGCTGGGATTGGCTCCAGCCTCCCCATGACCCTCATAAGTGGTATAGATAATGGATAGATTTGGTCTTTTTCAACACCTTTCGCCAGTATGGACACATCAGCTACACTCCTGTAGTGTTTTGTTTTTGATGTAGCCATAAAAACTGGAGTTTTCATCCATCAGAATAAAACCAGCTGTAACGTCCCTGATAGCATGGGGCTTGAAAAGAATGGTGATAAAATTTTGATGCCAAGCTGAATTGATAAAAAAGTGAAACGGAAAGTATGCAGTTTACCTTCACAAACAGCATAACTTCTTTGAAGTTTGGCCTTTATGGTTGTCAAAAACAAAACACTGCAGCCAAATATCTATTAAATTATGGACCATAGTGAAAAGATTTCTCTTTGGAGAATCAACTGCACCAAAAACTATTGCTTTGAAAAAAGATTTTACATTTTAGACGACGTATTCTGGCATAGAGAGTTGTTTGAGGGAGCATACAAGGTTTTTCTAAATGAATAGAGCTTTGTGGGGGAAAAAAACACACATTATTGTGTGTTGTATTCATATTCCACAGATAAAACTGAACTTGACTGGCTGCCCAGGCAATCTGAGAGTTCTGTTTCACAAGCAGAGGTTACATTTCATGGCACCAAACATAGGCCACAGCCCTCTTTCCAAAGCTGAAATTGAAATTTATTTTAGCCTTCTAACATGTTTACTGGTCACAGTCTTTTTAGCTATTCATGACAGAGAGAAAGAGAGAGAGGGCGTGTTTAGGTGGTCCACCACTTCCCCAGTCCTTCACTGATAAATTTGACTTTGTCTTCCCATGACTCCTCTGCTCTTGCCAGTCAGCCGGCAAGCCTGTCAGCCAGAGAGCACAGATCAAAGCCCCGTTTCAGCCTCTCAGCCACTAAAGCCAGCATGACAGTGAGCCATCATTAACACTCGTGGAGAGCGTTACCCTTCTTCCTTTGGACTTAACACCACTTATGTTCGGTGGCTGTCGACCACAGCCTCCCCAGACCTTCGTTTGTATTCATGGAGATTCTCTCACCCGGGCGTAAGAGCTCTAAGATACGAGCTTGATACAGGAGTGCGTGAAGGAAGAATTTGATGGCTGCAGGAATGAGACAGTTAATTCTCAGCAGCAGAGCTGACAGAGCTGATTATAGCCATTGCTGTGTGAAGACGCTGACAACTGAACAGTGCTGCTGTCAGGGCTGGGAGGGATTATTGGGTGTCGGGCAAGGAGTGACGGATAAAAATCAGCATCTTTATAGTATCATGGTAATGAAATAAAAAAAATAAAAAAGTCTTTTTAGGAGCAAAGATGGTGACATTTTGTTTTCTATTAATATAAAACAACCACTTAAAGGAAAATATTGCTTTTGAAACGTGGATGTAAGCTCTTGACATGCACATTTCATCTTTTCAGCATGCCCACAGTCCACTTTATTGATTTGGTGAAAGCATTAGTCATAGTCTGTCCATCAGTCTACAAAAAACACTGAAAAGAAAAGGAATTTACAAAGGCAAAAAGCAGCACTGAACTGTGAAAGATAGTGAATGGTGCTCAGAAATGATGCTTGCTGACTGTAATCCATTCATCCAAGGTGTTGGTAAGAGGGTAGAAAATAATTGATTGGTTCTGCCAGGTCAGGAGAAGAGAATGATTCATGCTGTAACGGCATCCTTTTGTATGCAAACAGCTCCACACACACATGCCAACATACAATATGCTTTCTGTAGATCAATGCAGTCTTGCAGGCTGAGAGAGAAAAATGTTTTGTAAGCAGAAACAACAACCCTGATGCATATTTAATAGGCACTTCTTCTAAGCTTCATAAAGTCTTTTAATTTGTCTCCCAAATGGACCACATTGCTGTGGCAGACTGCTTCTGCTCCAAGACAGCCTTCACACACACACACACACACACACACCAGTGGTCACACAGCTGTCTACTGGTTATCTGCAAAACAGAGCTACCAGCAAAGCAGAAGAGGTGAAATAGAAAGGTTCTGAGCTGCTATCACCAGATTTTGTGTAATGGCCCCCAAGAGGCTGGGTCTGTGTAGGAGAGGGTCAGAGTCAGAGAGAAACAAAATCATCAGTGTTGCAGGTGTTAGAGTGTCACGGTCCTCTGTGCTAAGAACACTGCAACCTAGACAGAGTTCACTTTAAGAAGTAAAAGGTGTGTGTTCCTTCAACAAGGAAAAAAAATCCATAAGTGAAGAGTGTTCCACTGAAAATTAAATCTAAACTAAAAGCATGTGAGGTTTACTCTGTGTGTGTGTGTGTGTGTGTGTGTGTGTGTGTGTGTGTGTGTGTGTGTTTAAGGATTGTGCCAGCTCTCAGCAGAGGTGGAGGCATGGTGTCCCTAATGGTTGTACAAAGCTTCAGGCAAAGCAGTAGATCATCTGTCTCTCTCTGGGAATGTTTTTGGGGGGTGGTTGGGTGCGTGTTTTAATTTTGAGATACTTGTCTTCACAAATGGCTTTATCTGTGGAAGAGAAAATCTCCAATTCAGTTGCTCCCAATCAAGATAGCTTAACTCACATAATTTCCAAAGTATGAACAGAATATTAAAGTTTTGGAAATTATGCTTGAGAACTCTCATTCATTTAAGAGTTTTTGGAAGCCATTCTATTGACCACTAAACCCTATAATCACATCGCCTGCGGCAGCAGCTTCTGGGATTTTCCTTCTTTTTCAAAAACAAAAATATAAAAGACAAATGTTAGGAACAGATTTCACACTATGTTTGTAGGTAAGTAAAATGCTAACATTAGCGCTGCCTGGCTAACTCACTTATACCTAAAGTAGTGACCTTATATTAATTCCCATGTTAAGGAGTAACATGTGATTAGCTTACCACATTATTTTGTGGAGCTAAAGGCCTGTTTTGTTTCACTTTCACTGCTCTCGTAGCATCATATTTTCCCACAGAAAGTAGTTGTTTTGAGTGAAAATCTCTGAAAGCTCACTGTATGCTACCTGGTTAGCATCATATAGCAAACAGATGTGGTTAGAAACTGATGAACATAGTGGAGCATTTAGCAGCTAGAGAGCCACATGTTTCCCGCAGGAGTTGGAGCAGAGGTAAAAGAAAGCATATGTTGGACTTAAATTCACCACATATCCAAAAACACGACTCCAGGTGACTGATAACGTAGCTCCATAACTTCTGGATGTATAAGCAACTGTTCTCTAACAATGTTACAATATCAAAAGTATGTCAGGGCTGTGTTCACAACTTTTTTCCACTGCCCTCATGTGGCCAAAAAAATAATTGCAGACATTGCAGGTATAAGTTCTGCTTTGCCCAGGCATAAGTTCTGCTTTGCCTGTAATACCTGAGTTTATTTGACACTTAACCTGAGTTTAACTGTCATTATTTTTATTTCCTCTCATTTACTGCTTGCTCACATTTCACATAAATGTTGCATCACATAAATGATTAAGACTTACCTGCAGCTTCTTTGCTGCTGGTCATAATAAAACTAAATGATTCAGTCTGTAAGTTCTTACTTTCTCTCTAAACATGCTAGTCTCTTATTTGCATTTATTAATGAATTCACTTCCCTGTCCTCTAGTTATTGCGCACAGAGGAGCATGGCCACCTCAATATGTTTCTCATCCCAGTCTGTCTTTGTTTATCTGCGCCCTCACCATGCACACTAGCTTTTTCTTCTCTCCCTGCCTCTATCTCTCTCTCCACACCTAATTTTCCCTAACCAGCTAAAGTCAGTTAGACTGTGTGATATCAGGCAGCGTGCCCAGTGTGTTGTGCAACAAAATTACTGTCAGCATGTGTGTGTGAGAGAGAGAGGGAGAGAGACAGAAAGAGTTTTATCATACTTTTGGTACTTTTGGGTGGGTCACCTGCAAGGTAATTATGCTGTGGTTTGTAAAGCTGAGCTCATGTTTTATCCACCACATTCTACATATGGTTAATTAGCTTTGATGATGCTTGTGGCGCAGTACATATTCACATCAAAAGTGCTCAAACCTAGAGAGTTGTGACGTGATCGACCGAGGGAAATCAGAGGAATGATAAGCGTCAGGGTAAGCGTTGGCGTCAGATTTCCCATGGGCTTTTCTACTCTCTGTGAGATGCTTTCATATCTGTCCCAGATCCGGAAAGGAACATATCAGATGGTGGAACCAGGGTTCTTATGAGCACAAATGTGTATGCAAATGCGGACCATCCAGGCATTTAGAAGAAGAATTAAATCATAGCAACACGTGCAATGCCTGCACTCTGGAAACAAGCTGAGGAATCCCACATCCCCACTGTTAGCTAGTTGAATTATTATTATATCACCACCACAAGTCACCAGTTAGAGTAAAGATTCAGAAGCTACAAGATCCATCTTCACCTTATTGAAGTTCTTAGATTAGGTGTCACTCTCAAGAAAGGAACAATCCATTAATGGTTTAATGGTCTCTCTGCTCAGCATTCAGCAGGCGCTTGACAGCGGTCACCCCTCACCCTTCTTGACCTCTGTTTGCTTCTCATCAGCCCCTGCACATACATGCAAAGATCCATATAGGATACAACAGTTAAAACTGATGTCTAATTTGAAAACTTGTCAATGCCAAATCACCCCTGCCCTACTAGTGTAGATATCTTTCAGTAGCTAAGGGTTGTTAGACTACAAAAAAGCCTTAGTAAACCACTTGTTTTGATCTTAAGTGTCTGTTCTGTTTGTTCCTCTCAAGGATTATCATCAGGTCACAGAGCTTATCATCAGTTTGTCTGAAAACTAAATACCAGCCAATTTCTAAATAACTCAAAGGATCATTTAACAAAACTCACTTCTGTTTTAAAGGTATTTTTTCAGAACCTATCAAACACTCCTCTAAACATCTGGATAAAAAAATCTGATGTTATTTTGTGTAATTTTATGTTTTCATGTGAAAATAAGCAATGGCATATGTCGGGAGAAGTAAATTGTGAAACAGCTGGAAAACCATTTTCATCACATGGTGGACAGAATATTTTTTTCACATCCAGATGGTTAGAGGAGTCTTTGGGAATTCTGTAAATACTTTCAGAACAATGGCTGTTAAATTTCCTTTTGTGTTCTTGAAAGATTGCCAGGTATTTCTTTTTCAGAAGACAGATGCTTAACTCTGTGACTGAAATGTAATGATAATACAAGAGATACACAAACTTGGGCGAGGTCCAGTCAAGCAAGATACTGGCTTTATAAACTGAAAGATTTAGTTAGTCAGCCTGTGGATTTCTTGCATTTGCTGTAGCAACCAGTAACACCAGGTGAGGTCATCACTTATCAATATTCGCTCTCAGCAACTGGTGCTCCTCCATTGACTGATCTAGTCTTCAATATACAAGCCAGTCTATCCTCAGCTGACTGGAGAGACTGATGAATGACTATGGACCACATTAGACACATAAGTACTTCTTTATATTGTTTGAATTGACTGGAGCAGAAATGGGAGAGCAGCCTTCGATTTGCCTGTGAATGGAAATGGAGGGATTGAACAAAGGGCTAAACTGAGGACTATGGCTGGAGTTTGTGGCTGTAGGATTTACGCCTCCGCTTTCCTGTCCATGTGCCAGTTATACCCTTCTCCCTTCATTTTCTCCCCCAGGAACTAGACCATTGACTGACAAATCCCGTGGGAGTGTAAACACCAGTTTAAAAACAACAGGTTGGAGTTTGGCTGTTGTATCAAACTGTTTCACTGATTTTTCTATTCCTGACACGGCTCCTGAAGGCCAAACTTTTCCACAAAACAAATGTGCTGGAAACGACACATCAAACCCAGTGAGAAATGTTAACATTGTGACAGATGAATTGCAAGACCTCTATGTTCCTATAGAAAGTATAGTTGAGGTTAGACAGTTAAAACCACTTAGTGGGGCAAAAGGAAAAAAACATGACTTCCTGCATTGGCGCTGAACAGAATGCACATCACCAATGCAGAATAACTCCACATGAATATAATTCTTATTAAACACTGTTTGCAACTTCCTGCCTCCAAATCCCTCAGTCTTCTTCCCTCCTTGACTGAAAGACAAACCAATTCCTATCATTTCCCCCCTCTATTTTACACCCACCCCTCTCCATTTGTCATTGGTCCTGATAATAATATGCTGTCAAAAGCAAGGGGTGCAGTCTATAATAAGGGGTATTAACCCAGAGGGAACAGCTATCATCATGGTTTGGAGGTCTTAGAGAGTGCATGCACCGTACATGGTGACAAAGGGAGAAAAGCGCGAGAAAGACCCAACAGGGAGCCTCTTATCTTGAATACGAATCTGACTCACACAACATCTGTACAAAGGATTTAGGGGATTTGTGAGGCCTTGAACTGCTATTAGAAGTGTCTGAATGTGACAGAAGGATTTAACTGTTGACCTGTTCTGCTTCAAGAAGGCCTGTTACAGTAGCCTAGTATTAAATATTTAATAACACCACAGGAACTGAAGTGTGGGGAAATTGGAGGTAAGGTTATGAGAGCAACCTTTTGCACACTTAAGAAGTAAGTAAGGACTGTATAGCTCATTAAGCTGCAGTTCTATGTCAGGCATGATCACACTTAAACCCACCCCCTAATCAGTGAACTTGTTCAGAGTATGTTACATATATATTCCATACAAACTGCATCATAAGCACTTGCATTTCATTGAAAGTGTGAATCTTTCATGCATCAAATATGTATGCTTTTCTAAGATGAACTCTCAGCCTCTCTTGCTCTCTTTCTCGCTCTCATTCTCTCTCCCCCTCTCCAACACGCACACACACACACACTCATACACTCACACACACACAAAGCGGCAGTGAAGCAGGAGGGAAAAGCATCGACCCTCCCCTTTCGATTAATGACTTCTTCTTCCCAAACTCCTCTTTTCTTTCTGGTAGGAGGCATCTGCACCACTACTCAGCTTTTCTCCCTATTTTTCCAGCATATACACACACACACACACACACACACACACACACACACACATACACACACGTTGTTAGAGGAATCATTTGCATAAATGCAGGGGGTTGTCAGAATAGGACTCATAATTTACCTGAATGGTGCTTAATTGCGCATCACTGAGGCATGTAATCCCAATCGCCTCATCGTTACAAGCTGAAAAACATAAAATCCAAAACCATGCAGGGCTTTGATTCCAACACTTTGCTATCCTTTCTCTGTCTGAAAACTGATTCTCCACTATCGCCCACCATTTCCTGCACAAACGAGCAAACGGTCGTTCATTCAGTAAATTGACACATGCTCATTTCTTGCCAGGTTTTCTCCTTTTTTTTTTAGTACTATTATTTTTTTCTAAACTCTGAGCTGAGAGATGTGGCAGTGAGCTTCTCTGAACGCCAGAAAGTCCATAAATAATGCACACACAGCTTGTTATAGCTCAAACTCACTCTGCTTCGATGGCTCACCAACCTAAAACTCAGCATCAAAGACCAGAGAGATGCGTTTCTGTGTGTACTTGTGTTTTCCTGTGTATATGTGTGTGTGTGTGTGTATGCTTGCACATGCCAGCACTGGAGTGTATGTCTGAGAGGCGAAAGGCGTTGAAAGCCTTGACTTCAAAACCTTTCCTAATGGGAAAGAGGAGTGACTGTTTATTCTCTCTGGGCTTGCACTGTAGGAAGATTCATTTGGCGAGAGTGGATTTCTTTAACCCAGGTACTTTCTGAAAAGAAGATACCTTTGTGCTAAGAAATAATAAAGAAAGAGATTTAGATCAAGGCCAGGGACACAGGCGCTGTGTGAATGTCATGTAAGCCTTTGAATCTTTAATATCCAGTACTTTGAAAAGAATGCAGGAGAGGAAGGAAAGAGGTTGTCAGAGCTCTGCTGGTGCTGAAAGCTGCCAGTGGTCACAGTGGATACAGTATAGGCTTTAATGTGCGAGAGGTTTCCGCCGGAAAACATGTTGCAGCAGGAGATGTGTCTAACATATAAAGCACCACCATCCACATATACAACACACCTCAATCAGGTGCTCAAAGCCTTAGATTGTTACATTTTGTGTCTATTTTGACACAAAATTTTGGGATTTTTTGAATTGTTTACTTTGAACCACAAACGAGGGTGCTCTGCTGTACTACATCACAGTAAATGTTAGTTTGCCTCCACAACAGGTTTTCCAATACTGTGAGCTCATATCTCAAGGTGCCCACAGACCTTGTCATATCTGACAACAGTTGATGTAAAACGCCTGCATGCATCAATCAATGTCAAAATCTGCACATCCTCTCTCAGAAACGCACGCAATTCAATCGACTAGTCTAAAAACACAAGGCTTTCTGTGAGGAGTCTTGGTGGAAAGATTTGATTAAACAACTTTCTTGGTAGAAAAAGGAAATCAAAGCCTCTGTCCCCACCCAAAATCTGCAGCTTTCACCGCTGTAACATAATGTTTTTGTATTTGTTTAATAAGTTAGAGTTGTTTGAATTTATTCTAGATCGCACTCTAGCAATCCTAACTAATTCCCACACGAAGGGTGGGGCGCTGTCACAACTTTTCTACCCGAGCAAGTCTCCTCACACCGAACTTTGCGCTCCCCGCTCCCCGCGGACGTCTCAACTCACCTGCAGGAGACGGTGATTTCTACTTTGGTAGCGGGGATGTTGCCGGTGATCGGGTCGAAGTCGTACACCGAGGACATGTCCTCCAGCTTGTCCATAACGTCTCCCTCCATCATCTCCATTGCTAGAGCTCGGGGTGGCT
Organism: Lates calcarifer; assembly: GCF_001640805.2. NCBI lineage: Eukaryota > Metazoa > Chordata > Actinopteri > Centropomidae > Lates > Lates calcarifer. Next base: position 19,147,167 of record NC_066844.1, on the reverse strand, counting down.
CGGGTCTGATCCGTGAGGCGCACAACCTGGCCCCGACGGAGCGCGTCGAGTCTCCGGTGACTCCACAGACCAGATCAGAGACCAGACGGCCTCCGGTCCGACCGGGTGAGGCAGCCACTTCACAAATGTTGAAGCTGGAGAAGAGGGAGGGAGTGACGGAGGGACCGGTGAAGCAACTGAGTGAGGACACCCGCGCAAAGGAAGCGAGGCGCACTTGATTAACTGTCCATGCAGCGTAAAGAAAAAAAATGTAAAAGAAATGCGGGGACAGTATCTGAGATTACTGTTGCGCCCTCACCGAGCGGCTGCACATCATATGGAGAGGTGGGCTGCTCTCTGCGCTTTGTCTTCAGTCTGTGCGCACAGCAGAGCGTGTGAAAAGACTAGATACACTCAAACCCACCCATCCTCCTCCCACACGGAATTACACTCAAGTGCTGGCAACCCTGCCCATGCCCCGGTGCTGCTGCTGTCACCCTGCAACATCCTCTGCCTACTGTTCACTGAAAGAGGGAGAGTGAGGGAGTGTGTGTGTGTCATGGTAATGGAATTACGCACTGATGCTACTTAATATTCAAGACTTTATCTGAGATGTGGTAGGAACATCAAATGATGAGTCCTTCATAACGATGAAATAAAAGATCAGTCTGGCATAATGGATGTTTGTGAGACTGTAAGCACATGGTGCCAGCGGTGGTCCCAAACCTGGTGGTCGGGATCCCCCACTAGGTCGCAGAATAAATCTAAGGGGTCTCAAGATGTTTAACAGGATATTAAAGTAGAAAATTCCTGCCCCACTAAGTGCTTTTCCTTTAGGATTATTATTATTTTTTTCTACCTAATCAACATCCATAAATGTATTTTTTTTTAAGTCTATCTGAGAGGGAATAATTGCCTGAAGGTATCTCAGCCTATGACAAGGGGTCTCAAATAGACGTTTTGTTTCAGTTGGTCACCAGCCAGAGAAAAGTTTGGAAACTGCTGCTCTAAAGCCACTCTGGGAGGGGAAAATAGAGAAAAGATTTCAGCACCACAGTGCTGGACAGCTCCCAGAACAGCCCATTCAGCTCAGTAATGGTGAAAATACAGCAGACAAGTTTTGATAAACTCCTTTAGCCTTTAATACTCACTGAGCAGTCACCGCACAGCCTACCAAAGATGTTAAATCCAAATGGATTCGGAGTTGAAGTTGTAAATAGGTCAAAACTGCAACTATTTTTGTCCTTCCCATTGTCTGGAATTTTTTTCTTTCTGTGGTGAAAGAGGCATGTGCATGACATTTTAAGAAACGCAGTTACCAATTAAAATGTGTTCATGCTGGCTGATTTAAAATCAATATTAATTACAGGGAGGGAATTACATAGAGATTTAATGGCCACCATCCATCATTAGCCTGTTGTATGCAGCTAAGTCCTGCCCTGTAAACCACATTGTAATGAATATGCTAAACCGGTGCAGCTGCCTGCCAAGAAAGTGATGGGTTTGTCATTTTTGGATAACTACGGTTCCTAAATGTAGACAGTGTGTGTATGTGTGTGTGTGTAATACTCTCTCCACCGCCTCTCACTCGGTCTGACACATCTCTCTCTCTCCCTCTCTTTTTTATGAGTAAACAGGGGACTTAGACACATATATGAGGTGCACGTAAATACTAGTGGTAATGAATAAAAAAATGACCAGCTGTTTCCCATGCACTACCAGCTGCAGCTGGAGGGAGTTCACTTTTTATCAACTTGTAAAACTACAGTTGTCACTTATTGGTCAATGTGGAAACAGAGACATCAGTTTTTCTGCATCACTGAACATTTTCTGTCCGTTTCTCTGTCTCTCTCTTTCCCTCTTACTCACTCTTGCGAGCACATCACACACACACACACACAGGGACACACACAGCTATAAACCATTTTACCTCCTTTCATAAATGAGTGCAGAAGCACACAGCTCTTTCCTGCATAGAGCACCTAACGTCTGGATTCTGGAAATCAATTTACCCCGGCACAGGATGCTTCTGCCCACACAGCCCCTCCAGCTCAGGATCAGGAACACATACACATCTGCACACACACACATACTCACACACAATCTGTCTTTCAGACGTACGCACCAATGGATACATATGAAAACAAATTATTTTTTCATATGTCACTGAATGACCCATAGACAGAGATGAAGAGATACACACATCTACATACTACACACACCTTTTCTCTCCAGGATGATTCATGTATTTTAAGGGCTAGCTGTTTAGTGTGGGTGCGCACGTTAGTGCAGATGTTCCAGGGAGTGGGTTGTCGGGAGCAGGGCCAGAGGACAAAAAGAAAAAAAAAAACAGACGAAGGGGAGGAAGAAGATCCACAACAACAGCTATTTTGCCTTGTAGTAACCTGTGGTAAATATAAGCATGTAACAGAAACTGTTTTACACATATTTTCTCAAACTGGGATTCCAGATATCGAGTACAAGGGTAATGTCGGGGTGATCAGTGTTGAAAATGAGTAATATTTTACCCTCTGGATATTGATAAACAGCATTTTTTAATTACATAATATTGTAGGATTATGTCTTCTAGCACATTTTTCTGTTATGTTAATCCTGATGGTGTAAAACTTTGTTGACAGCGAAGGCTGATTTAGATATTTTCACTTTGTTTTACCAGAATAACCAGCAGGCTAAACTGTATATTTTTATACCTGCTTTGTAATGAACAAAAAAATAACAAAACAGTTGATGAGGATTTTTAGATTTTGAGTGCTGATGAGTTATGCAAAGCTGGTGTCAGTTCCTAAGAAACAAAAACTGTGTCATGCCTATTTCTGAATGCCTTAAGGCACTGGCTGAGCTATCAATAATAAAAGCCTAGAAAACGCTGGATATCTCCCTTAAATCCTATTGCCATCCAATTGCGATGGACCAGGAGGTGGTCAATGCGTTGTACTGCCGGTGACATTAATAACACCATAGGGGATTCAAATGTCCCTTTTTTCTCCTTCTCCGTCCTATTCTCTCAGCTTCCTGCAGTTTTCTAAGCACTAATTACTGTGTTTATGCTTACTTGCGTCACGCTATCCAAAAATATCGCCTTTCTGGAAGCAATTATACAAGAACAGACAAATGCCCTGTCAAGCAATTGAAGCTCCTTACAAGAAAATATGTGATTTTTTCCCCCCCCCACCAACCTTGAAGATAAAAACATTTGTTTACTCCTTCCATCTCATTAGTCAGTTGTTATAACATTATTTCAAAATAACACATGACAAAATCCACTAATTAATACATTTTGGATGACCAACCTTAGACCGATTCCTAAATTCAGGAAGTGGTCAGCAAATAGTCAGTTGGGGAATCTGTTGGTATTTACAGCTAGCCTGTGATGCACACTTTTAAAATGCACTCCTCTTCAGCTCACTACGTCTCTGCCAAAACTGATATTGTGGCCATTGGTGGAGGTAATGAAAAAGATTGGCAGCTGATGGTACTGCAGTTTTCTCTTAATGGACACTATGTTTTCTCAGAAAATGGTGCTGTATTGCATTTCTCAAGGAAAAACCTCCCACAACATAGTAATTTTTCTCTTCTGGTGCCTGTTTTGGTGTTTGGTGGAGACATGATTTCATGCTGAAGAATTTCCTTTGCAGTATCAGTGTAGTCAGAGTGTAAATGTACTCCATCTAAAATATCAACAGTGAACTTCTGATTTTTGTGTCACTACTTTATAGTCAAGGGGCAAAGGTATTTATATATCCTCATTAATGAGCCGAGAAAAAGAAACAACATAGAGGAAGAAAATACTCAATTCATCAACAAAAGTAAGCTCTAAAACCATAATTCACTGCAGGCTGAAGCAATGTAATGTATTTTAAATAATAAAAATGTAACTAACCAAACTGTAGAATAGAAACAGTAGAATATCATTTTTGGCTGATACAGTAAACAGACATTTTTAATTATAGGATACAGAATTTTGGAAGCCAAAACATCCTTCAAATAAGTAGATGATGTGCTGAAAGTTCTCAGTGAAAAAACTGAGAAGCAGCAAAAATAACTCTCAATCAGAGAGCCTGACTAACCAGAGTGTGCTCAAAACAGAACTAGGAACAGATGTCCTGATGCAGTAACTCTTAGAGTTTTTTTTTTTTATTATCATTACAGTAGCACACATTGGTACAGCTTAAGCGAACACCAGTGAGCTCTGATTTATGATTGAGCTGGATTTATTCTGGCCGCTGAAGCTTTGTGTTTCTCTCTGGGTACCTCACTTGTACCCCGCAGAGGAGCAGAGGGGTTTGATAAACCCCAGTTCAAAAGGGCCATATGTTCCCACCCAGAGTGTAATCCTGCTCTGTGGCCCAGTGGTTTAATCCAGAATCAAACCCCTCCTGAGGTGGCAAACATCACAGAGAAACCTTCTATGAATGATTGCTCTGAGATTGACAAACAAAGAGAATTAGCCATAGACAGACACACACATACAGTATTTATGGACGACCACAGCAGCCTGGGTGGCTGATTGACTGGCTCCCTTGGCGTGGTGCAGCGCTCTCAGGCTGCAGCACAGGGGATTCAAAGAACTGGTTTCTGCACTAGAGCTACCAGCAATATAAAAATAAAAATGGCCATTTTTACTGAGCAGTAGATACACAGTCACTCAAACTAATTATGAGCTTCTTTAGTCAACACTTGCAGCTACCCTTAATCAGGTGAGTAGAATCCTTAAGTTTTAATGGTACAGTTTTTCTGCTGAGGTAAAAGTTCACTGCTGAGTCCCCCCAGGGAAGCTGCCTGGATGCTCTAATTGATGAAGCATTATGTTGAGTAGGTTTAGCTGTTTGCAAATAAGTGTATGTTGTGGCTGAAATTCTTAAAATGAAGTGAAAATGATATCAATGAGAAGCAAAGAACTCCACACAGGCAAAGTTTCCACTAGGGACTTTTTAAAACCATTCAGGGAGAGCACTCTCAGCTCTCTGGCTGTTCAGTGTCACCACTCTAGATGATGGCCCAATTACACATGGCCTTTATTCAATTATTTTTGCTTCTAAAAGCCCCTTTGAGACTGTGGTTATAACCTTAATTAAATGAAACAATGTAAGTATGGCTGATAGATAACATTAGTACAAATATGCTTAAATTCTTGTTATTTTAGTTTAATTATCACATATTTTGTTAAACCAGCATCCTGTTTCTGTATCTCAAAAACAGCAATAAATACTGTTACATTTGTAAAATACTGCAGAGAAAAGAATATGATAGATTGGCAGTCTGTCAAGAGTGTGTGCTGCTTCTTGCCTAGTGCATGCTGGGATAATGTCCTGCCTCCCTGTAACCTTGACCAGGATAAACAGCTTAGAAAATGGATGGATAAATGGACAGATGCTGAAAAGACATATTACTAAAATAATATTTTATAGGATTTGATTTAAGTATTTCAGGCTCCACTTTTTGTGACTGAAACTGTTCAACGTGATTGTGTTGTGTTGGATTGCATACAAATCCCATGCCAAATTCTGTACATATTAAGCTTTTCATATATCATTTTATGTCCTCTCAGGTGAGATGGGAGGTTAGGGGTTAAATCACATGCCATGAAATGACAGCTGAACTGACAAAAAGGTGTAGTAATGACATCCAAAATGACCTGGCTGGTTATCCAAATGCTATTTCATGAGACCAAGCTGAATAGCAAGCTAACTACACTCACTTGCTTTCATGTTCAGAGCTGGATGAGACAATTGATAAGACAAAAATGTCTTCAGTTAATGTGAAGGCAGCAACAACTAGTTAGCAGGTCCTCTAAAGCCCACTAATATACTCTTTAATATTGTGAGTTATGTGCTGGAACTATTTCTTGGCCATGACTTCATGGCTCAAACAAGAAATGCCTGTAGGTCCAGTCTGTCATGGGCCATAAAAATACAACATGTTCTTTTTACATTTCAGTTTTTCACTGAGCCCAGCCCACAAATACTGCCAGCATCGGGGCCGGCTCTATGCAAATACGTCTTGTCCCTCAAATTCAACTTTTAGAAGTTAAGAAAACACTTTCTAATAGATTACCCACAAATGAATGTGTTTAAGGTTAAAGCAATTAATCGGAGTAGTTTAAAAGTCCGACGAAAGAAATACAAGTTATACATCTCATCTCTGTAACCCTCCAACAGACACCCCTCAGCATTCACTCCCTCTGTGTGTGTGTGCGTGCGTGTGCGCTGCACTCGCCAGAGTCAGTAAATATCCAATCACTGTCACTCATGGATGTATTATAAGAGAAATCAGACTGGTTGCTAGGCGGAATAGATTCAGCTAGCCAATGGGCGTTTTTTGCGTTGTTGGCTTGCGTGTGTTGTCATTGGTTGCGTCTTGTGTCGTCATCAGCTTCAGAGAGGGGCGGAGAAACGAAGTTGAGGGAACAGATTAAAACCAACGTTGGAACCATTGCCTCGGTTTGTCAGTACTGTGAGATAACTTAGTTACTGAAGAAGCCCGGATGCTAAAAGAAGACTTGGAGCTGCTTTTTTGTCGAACACAAATGAGGCTGGAGGCTACACCTGCGGCGCGAAGGTAAGGCTAAGGAGCGAGCTAGCTGGTGGCTAGCGTTAGCGGCGAGTGTTAGCAATAGCCTTCTCTTTATCATTTGAGCTTATTTGCCTTTTTCAGTCTTTTAAATATCATGTGGGTAAGAGTGTGTTTGTGTTTCCGTGATTGAGGCGTCCCTGACATGAGTTGTGGACCCCCAACCTAGATGGGTAAAAACACAACAAGCTCTTAACAGTGTGTTTAAATCCCTGTTGTAATTGTTAACAGTCACTTTACCGACATTTTGCATCTCTTTGTATCTTTGTGTTCCATCCTGGTCATTTTAAGTTCGTTTATCATGTCGTTGTCGTCGGTTTGTGGCTATATGTGGTCATTCTATATCATTTTAGGTCTCTTCCTGGCTGTTTTTACTTTCTGCAAACGTTCATATAATACAATGGAACTTCAATTTCAAGAAATTATAATTCAGTTAGTAGTTCCAGGAACTGATCGAGCGGTAACAACATATATAAAACTTAAGGCATCTAAAAATAATTATAAAAAGTAAAAAACAAAACAACACAAAAGCAAACCAAGAGGTCAGTCAGGGATTAAGCTACATAGATAATTTTGAAGATATATTGCTTTTGTAGGGTTACAATACTTAAAGTTTTTTTTTTTTTTTAAGAAGATTATTTCATTTAAATATACATTAAATATTGGTGGCTAGGACACCAATATCATTTCAAACTCATTTTCATTCACTTTTTTGTTCTCCATATGAAAACCAAACTCTGTGTTTTCATTATATATTTTGGATTTATATTTTGGATTTGTATTTCTTTGGAAGTTAACCAGTGCTGAAACATATTTCAAAAGGTCCTGGTCAAGCTACATGAGAAAAATAAATGCTCAGTTGTTTCAATATCAGATCCACAGAAAGTACAAATATTCAAATCTAAATTAAATAGTTGATGTAAAAGATCGTTGGACGGATACATTTCATTCAACATTTTAAAGTGGACTTTCTTTACTTTAGGTGGAAATGGGAAAGAAAGGTAACTGGTTCTTATTTTGGAGATAAATCTGTTTGTACATTGTTGGAACTTATATTTTCAATTGTGTTCAATTGTGAGGGGAAACAGATTGAAGTGAGATGAGTTCTTAATAATTTGTTGCATTTTTTGTTCAAGAAGCAGTATCCATCTATAATTAGCAAAGGTTCTTGTGGAATAATCACAGAGTTATAAGGGCAGCTTTGATTAACAGAATCATTGCTTGGTGGGATGGCCTTAATTACAGAAGTAAAGTGCCTCCTAGAGCAAACAGGGTTGTATTTTGCAAAGAAATCACCATGTTAAAACATTACCACAATTAACTAATAAGTGTATAATCGACCAGATACCTTTCTGCATCCATTCCTTGTAAAAATGTGTAAAAAAAAAAGATTTCTCCTAATTAGTATGCATTGATTATTCCATATTGGGACTGTGTGTGGGGTAAAGTTATGTTTATATATCAGTTTCCAGTAATGGAAAACTTATTGATGGAAAGTGGACAGCTTGACAGGCAGTCTAGAAATATCAAATTCACATTTTAACAGAACATCTATACGGCCAAAATTACTAAAGATTTCGAATGGGATATCAGACCAAAAACTTTCACCTTGTCTAACAAAGTTTTGTAACCATTTTAACTTGATGGAACCATTCATTGGATTAAAGTCAATGGCATTTAAACCCCCTTCTTCATAAGGTTTCACAATATCACTTCTCCTTAAATTATAATGTTGAAGTGGTCTTGATTAATTTTCTTGATTAAATTGTCCGGTATATTCAATGAATAGGTTGTATAGATAAGACTACATAAACCCTCCATTTTAGTTTGTAAAATACGTCCAAAAATAGGTTAGTCTCTTTGAAGCCAATTATTGAGAATAATTTTGTTGTTCTGTTGCATAAGCCTTTAAATGATGTCTTTAGTTTTTTTCCTATTTGTCATTGTTTTAATTTGCGTGGGTTAAAGTGTGTTTCTGTGACTAAAGCATCCTTGACATGAGTTGTGGAGGGTGGTTTAGTACTCTTTTTTTTCTGTTTACAACCCCATTTGCATCTCTTTACAATTACTTTGCAGACATTTTACTGCTTTTCTGTAATTTTGCGCTCCATCTTGGTCATTTTAAGTCAGTTCATGGCAGATTATCATGTCAATGTGATAATTTTGTGTCTATTTGTGGTGGTATTACATAGTTTTGCAGCTCTAACTGGTTGTTGTACATCTACTTATGGTCAGCTTCTTTGTGATTGTTTTACATTGTATTGTGTCTTTGTATTTTTTTGTCTATTCCAGGTGATTTAACATTTCTTTGTGGGCATTTTGTGTTTCAGTGTGGCAGTTAAGCATCTCATTGTGATCATTTTGCGACTCGGTTTTTTGCCTCTTTGTCGTTTTGTGTGTCTTTGTAGCTTTGTGGTAGTAATCTGTCCATTGCCATCAATTGATGTGATGTTGTTGTGTATATTATTGATTAGAAATTTCTTTGCATTGACATGAGACCTTACTGAGCTCAGTTTTGTGTTAAATACAAGCTTGAGAACTAGATTTTTAACTCTATGCTCCTCCTTGTAAGCCTCAAGAGTTGGTCACAATGTATGAGCTGAAATTACCGTTAGAAATCGTCATAAAAACTATTTTAAAAATAAAGTCATAATCTAGTAACATAATTAAGTTATCCACTTCAAAGAGTGTGATTGTCAAAGTTCTAATGTTAAGTTTGTGTGTTGTATTCTGGAGGTGAACTATTCTGACTATTTTAATGAGGTTTGTTGAACTTGTGTTTTCCAGGTTTATTTGTTCAGCTGCTGCAGCCTGGACAGAAATACCGGTTCTCACCTTACAAACCAAACAGGTATGTGTCCTTAAGATTTATCCAGTCTGAAAAATATGTGTTGATGATCTGAATAATTAATGTTAGTAACAGTTCATCATTTAAATCCTTGATATTTAATGAGTTTGGTATTGAATACAGTAAAATCTGATAAGTTGTGTCTATAAATTGCAAGAAAATAGTATTAGATGTAATAATTTGTTTTACACTAGATATAAAACTCAAAATTGTTGTTAGTTAATTTTCTGCCTGTGGACTGAGGTATAATTAAAAATACCACAATTTATTGTTATTGATTCTTAAAGATGTGATGCTTTTTCTTATAATATTTGACAGTAAACAACCCATTTTCTGAGACACTCCTCTCTCTTAAAGCTTTAATGTTGAATATTTGTGTTTTCATGGTTACTGTTGATGAGGAATAGGTTCTCGTTATATGTTTCTCCTTGATTTCCTCCAGGTGTCACCACTTCATCCATGACGTCGTCCTTGATCGAAGAGACATGGTCCATGATCAGAGAGACATTGTCTAGGATGAGGGAGACATCATCTATGACCAGAGACATTGTCCATAATCTCAGAGACATTGCCCACTATAACAGAGATGTAGTCCACGATCACACAGAGTCTTCGTACAATGAAGTTCTTTGAGACCAGGATAAAATATTGGAGTGAGTTGTTCATTAGTGTGTTCATTTTAACTGTTGGTCAGAGGGTGATTTGAAAAAATATCTTTACAGTTTATAACGACCAGTTCTACACTTAGTTACTTAAAAGTTTCCATGATTGCGGGAACATAAGTTGCTGTTAAGATTTTTGTAAATTTGGTTGTTATTCATTAAATAAAAACAACACAAAACAAAGACTTTTTAAATATGTGTTCATAAGAAGAAGGTTGAAATGTGAAGTAATGATTCTGTATGAGACCATCTGTGGTGGAAGAAATACTCTGACTTTTTACTGAAGTATAATAAACAACACAAGTTAAAATCTTGCATTCTAAAACTGACTTAACTGATGATGTTCATTGTTGTGCAGTTCACAGTAACATACGACTGCTTCAGTGATTAGTTGATAGACGCATAATTAATGATCATTTTACTTTTTCCTAAGTATTTGTTGTTGTTGGTTCTTCAGGAGGTGATGACAGTCAGCTATTCATTTTCTGAAACAGCCCTTTAATGTTTGTTACATGTTGTGGTTCAGCTGCAATATTGAATATTTCTCTGTGTTTTCATGGTGAAACTGTTGATGAGGAATAGGTAGTAGTGTATTGCTCATTTTCCTTTGAATGTTTCTCTGTGATTTCCTCCAGGTGTCACCACTTCATCCACGACATCGTCCACGATCGCAGAGACATGGTCCATGATCGGAGAGACATTGTTGAGGATGAGGGAGACATCGTCCTCGATCAGAGACATTGTCCACGATCGCAGAGACCTTGTCAAAGATGAGAGAGACGTTGTCCATGATCAGAGACATTGTCCCATGCTTCGTAGAGACCTTGCGATAGAATCGGCGGAGACGGGGGTCACCGATTTGACGGCACTGCCCGCGATCATGGAGACATTGTCGATGATCACAGAGACGCCGTCTATGATCTCAGAGACATCGTCCACGATCACAAAGACATTGACCATGATCACAGCGACTTTGTCCATAATCTCAGAGACATTGTCCACGATCACAGAGACGTAGTCCACGATCACAGAGAGTCTTTGTAAAATGAAGAAGTTCTTTGAGACCAGGACAGAGGCCTCCAGGTAACTCCCAAACACTTTTACATCAATTGTCCAACACAGAGCACTGACATTAAACTGCTTATGTTCAGTATTCAATGTGTCAGAAAAGTGTAATAGAAGTAATCTGTAGTATAAAGATAATGCAGAAATAATTTGTATTAATAGAAATAATGTAAAAGTAATTAGAAATATCAGAAGTAAGATATAATAGTTAAAGTAATCTGTTACTGCATGTAGCAGTAAAAGTTAACTGTAAATTTAAAAGTAATATGTAATAAGAAATATAATATGTAATAGTAAAAGTACTCTAATATTAGAGGTAACAGTAAACGTAATCTGTATGTAAAAATGTCACATTATATTAAGGTTTCAAAAATGTCAACTGTTATTGTTAAGGATCAGACAAAGTGGGATTGAAAAATATCTTGACTTCAGTTTGATTGTACATGATGAGAAAGTCTTAATTATGTGTATGAGGTAGGCATATTAGACTACACTGTACAAAACAATATCAAGTCTCCAAATAAAATATTGGAGTGAGTTGTTCATTAGTGTATTCATTTTAATTGCTGGTCAGAGGGCGATTTGAAAAAATATCTTTACACTTCGTTACTTAAAAGTTTTCACGTAAGTTGCTGTTAAGATGTTTGTAAATTTGGTTGTTATTCATTAAATGAAAACAACACAAAACAAAGACATTTTAAATATGTGTTCATAAGAAGAAGGTTGAAATGTGAAGTAATGATTCTGTATGAGACCATCTGTGATGGAAGAAATACTCTGACTTTTTACTGAAGTATAATAAACAACACAAGTTAAAATCTTGCATTCTAAAACTGACTTAACTGATGATGTTCATTATTGTGCAGTTCACAGTACCATACGACTGCTTCAGTGATTAGTTGATAGACGCATAATTAATAATCATTTTACTTTTTCCTAAGTATTTGTTGTTGTTGGTTCTTCAGGAGGTGATGACAGTCAGCTATTCATTTTCTGAAACAGCCCTTTAATGTTTGTTACATGTTGTGGTTCAGCTGCAATATTGAATATTTCTCTGTGTTTTCATGGTGAAACTGTTGATGAGGAATAGGTAGTAGTGTATTGCTCATTTTCCTTTGAATGTTTCTCTGTGATTTCCTCCAGGTGCCACCACTTCATCCACGACATCGTCCACGATCGCAGAGACATGGTCCATGATCGGAGAGACATTGTTGAGGATGAGGGAGACATCGTCCTCGATCAGAGACATTGTCCACGATCGCAGAGACCTTGTCAAAGATGAGAGAGACGTTGTCCATGATCAGAGACATTGTCCCATGCTTCGTAGAGACCTTGCGATAGAATCGGCGGAGACGGGGGTCACCGATTTGACGGCACTGCCCGCGATCATGGAGACATTGTCGATGATCACAGAGACGCCGTCTATGATCTCAGAGACATCATCCACGATCACAAAGACATTGACCATGATCACAGCGACTTTGTCCATAATCTCAGAGACATTGTCCACGATCACAGAGACGTAGTCCACGATCACAGAGAGTCTTTGTAAAATGAAGAAGTTCTTTGAGACCAGGACAGAGGCCTCCAGGTAACTCCCAAACACTTTTACATCAATTGTCCAACACAGAGCACTGACATTAAACTGCTTATGTTCAGTATTCAATGTGTCAGAAAAGTGTAATAGAAGTAATCTGTAGTATAAAGATAATGCAGAAATAATTTGTATTAATAGAAATAATGTAAAAGTAATTAGAAATATCAGAAGTAAGATATAATAGTTAAAGTAATCTGTTACTGCATGTAGCAGTAAAAGTTAACTGTAAATTTAAAAGTAATATGTAATAAGAAATATAATATGTAATAGTAAAAGTACTCTAATATTAGAGGTAACAGTAAAAGTAATCTGTATGTAAAAATGTCACATTATATTAAGGTTTCAAAAATGTCAACTGTTATTGTTAAGGATCAGACAAAGTGGGATTGAAAAATATCTTGACTTCAGTTTGATTGTACATGATGAGAAAGTCTTAATTATGTGTATGAGGTAGGCATATTAGACTACACTGTACAAAACAATATCAAGTCTCCAAATAAAATATTGGAGTGAGTTGTTCATTAGTGTATTCATTTTAATTGCTGGTCAGAGGGCGATTTGAAAAAATATCTTTACACTTCGTTACTTAAAAGTTTTCACGTAAGTTGCTGTTAAGATGTTTGTAAATTTGGTTGTTATTCATTAAATGAAAACAACACAAAACAAAGACATTTTAAATATGTGTTCATAAGAAGAAGGTTGAAATGTGAAGTAATGATTCTGTATGAGACCATCTGTGGTGGAAGAAATACTCTGACTTTTTACTGAAGTATAATAAACAACACAAGTTAAAATCTTGCATTCTAAAACTGACTTAACTGATGATGTTCATTATTGTGCAGTTCACAGTACCATACGACTGCTTCAGTGATTAGTTGATAGACGCATAATTAATAATCATTTTACTTTTTCCTAAGTATTTGTTGTTGTTGGTTCTTCAGGAGGTGATGACAGTCAGCTATTCATTTTCTGAAACAGCCCTTTAATGTTTGTTACATGTTGTGGTTCAGCTGCAATATTGAATATTTCTCTGTGTTTTCATGGTGAAACTGTTGATGAGGAATAGGTAGTAGTGTATTGCTCATTTTCCTTTGAATGTTTCTCTGTGATTTCCTCCAGGTGCCACCACTTCATCCACGACATCGTCCACGATCGCAGAGACATGGTCCATGATCGGAGAGACATTGTTGAGGATGAGGGAGACATCGTCCTCGATCAGAGACATTGTCCACGATCGCAGAGACCTTGTCAAAGATGAGAGAGACGTTGTCCATGATCAGAGACATTGTCCCATGCTTCGTAGAGACCTTGCGATAGAATCGGCGGAGACGGGGGTCACCGATTTGACGGCACTGCCCGCGATCATGGAGACATTGTCGATGATCACAGAGACGCCGTCTATGATCTCAGAGACATCGTCCACGATCACAAAGACATTGACCATGATCACAGCGACTTTGTCCATAATCTCAGAGACATTGTCCACGATCACAGAGACGTAGTCCACGATCACAGAGAGTCTTTGTAAAATGAAGAAGTTCTTTGAGACCAGGACAGAGGCCTCCAGGTAACTCCCAAACACTTTTACATCAATTGTCCAACACAGAGCACTGACATTAAACTGCTTATGTTCAGTATTCAATGTGTCAGAAAAGTGTAATAGAAGTAATCTGTAGTATAAAGATAATGCAGAAATAATTTGTATTAATAGAAATAATGTAAAAGTAATTAGAAATATCAGAAGTAAGATATAATAGTTAAAGTAATCTGTTACTACATGTAGCAGTAAAAGTTATCTGTAAATTTTAGAAGTAATATGTAATAAGAAATATAATATGTAATAGTAAAAGTACTCTAATATTAGAGGTAACAGTAAACGTAATCTGTATGTAAAAATGTCACATTATATTAAGGTTTCAAAACTGTCAACTGTTATTGTTAAGGATCAGACAAAGTGGGATTGAAAAATGTCTTGACTTCAGTTTGATTGTACATGATGAGAAAGTCTTAATTATGTGTATGAGGTAGGCATATTAGACTACACTGTACAAAACAATATCAAGTCTCCAAATAAAATATTGGAGTGAGTTGTTCATTAGTGTATTCATTTTAATTGCTGGTCAGAGGGCGATTTGAAACAATATCTTTACACTTCGTTACTTAAAAGTTTTCACGTAAGTTGCTGTTAAGATGTTTGTAAATTTGGTTGTTATTCATTAAATGAAAACAACACAAAACAAAGACATTTTAAATATGTGTTCATAAGAAGAAGGTTGAAATGTGAAGTAATGATTCTGTATGAGACTATCTGTGGTGGAAGAAATACTCTGACTTTTTACTGAAGTATAATAAACAACACAAGTTAAAATCTTGCATTCTAAAACTGACTTAACTGATGATGTTCATTATTGTTGTGCAGTTCACAGTACCATACGACTGCTTCAGTGATTAGTTGATAGACGCATAATTAATAATCATTTTACTTTTTCCTAAGTATTTGTTGTTGTTGGTTCTTCAGGAGGTGATGACAGTCAGCTATTCATTTTCTGAAACAGCCCTTTAATGTTTGTTACATGTTGTGGTTCAGCTGCAATATTGAATATTTCTCTGTGTTTTCATGGTGAAACTGTTGATGAGGAATAGGTAGTAGTGTATTGCTCATTTTCCTTTGAATGTTTCTCTGTGATTTCCTCCAGGTGTCACCACTTCATCCACGACATCGTCCACGATCGCAGAGACATGGTCCATGATCGGAGAGACATTGTTGAGGATGAGGGAGACATCGTCCTCGATCAGAGACATTGTCCACGATCGCAGAGACCTTGTCAAAGATGAGAGAGACGTTGTCCATGATCAGAGACATTGTCCCATGCTTCGTAGAGACCTTGCGATAGAATCGGCGGAGACGGGGGTCACCGATTTGACGGCACTGCCCGCGATCATGGAGACATTGTCGATGATCACAGAGACGCCGTCTATGATCTCAGAGACATCGTCCACGATCACAAAGACATTGACCATGATCACAGAGACTTTGTCCATAATCTCAGAGACATTGTCCACGATCACAGAGACATAGTCCACGATCACAGAGAGTCTTTGTAAAATGAGGAAGTTCTTTGAGACCAGGACAGAGGCCTCCAGGTAACTCCCAAACACTTTTACATCAATTGTCCAACACAGAGCACTGACATTAAACTGCTTATGTTCAGTATTCAATGTGTCAGAAAAGAGTAATAGAAGTAATCTGTAGTATAAAGATAATGCAGAAATAATTTGTATTAATAGAAATAATGTAAAAGTAATTAGAAATATCAGAAGTAAGATATAATAGTTAAAGTAATCTGTTACTACATGTAGCAGTAAAAGTTATCTGTAAATTTTAGAAGTAATATGTAATAAGAAATATAATATGTAATAGTAAAAGTACTCTAATATTAGAGGTAACAGTAAACGTAATCTGTATGTAAAAATGCCACATTATATTAAGGTTTCAAAACTGTCAACTGTTATTGTTAAGGATCAGACAAAGTGGGATTGAAAAATATCTTGACTTCAGTTTGATTGTACATGATGAGAAAGTCTTAATTATGTGTATGAGGTAGGCATATTAGACTACACTGTACAAAACAATATCAAGTCTCCAAATAAAATATTGGAGCGAGTTGTTCATTAGTGTATTCATTTTAATGATCAGAGGTTATTTGAAAAAATATCTTTACAGTTTATAACGACCAGCTCTACACTTAATTACTTGAAAGTTTTCACATAACCACATTATTAAATGAAAACAACACAAAACAAAGACATTTTAAATATGAGATCATAAGAAGAAGGTTGAAATAATGATTCTGTATGTGACCATCTGTGGTGGAAGAAATACTCCCAACTTTTTACTGAAGTATAATAAAAAACACAAGTTAAAATCCTGGTAGTGTTTATTGTGCAGTTCACAGTAACATACAACTGCTTCAGTGACTAGTTGATAGATAAACAATTAACAATCATTTTACTTTTTCCTCAATATGTGGTGGTGTTGGTGCTTCAGGAGATGATGACAGAGACGTAGTCCATGATCATAGAGAGTCTTCGTACAATGAAGAAGTTCTTGGAGACCAGGACAAAGGCCCCAAGGTAATTCAGAACAGATGTCAAAAATGTCATGAAACTGTGACTGTATGGTAAAACATAAAAATTTCTTAGTATAATGGGGGATAACAGCATCTTAATATAGTAAGGCATTAAATATTGTAAAAACAGCTAAAGAATGTCAGTGATGTGTCAGAAAATGTCATAGTATAGTATGGCGTCAAAAACGGTCAAAAAATGTCATAGTATGGTATGGCGTCAAAAACGGTCAAAAATGGTCAAAGAATGTCATAGTATAGTATGGCGTCAAAAATCACCAAAAAATGTCATAGTATAGTATGGTGTCAAAAATCACCAAAAAAATGTCATAGTATAGTATGGCGTCAAAAATGGTCAAAAAATGTCATAGTATAGTATGGCGTCAAAAACGTTCCAAAAATGTCATAGTATAGTATGGCGTCAAAAACGGTCAAAAAATGTCATAGTATAGTATGGCGTCAAAGACTGTCAAAAACGTCATAGTATAGTATGGCGTCAAAAATGGTCAAAAAATGTCATAGTATATTATGGCATCAAAAATCACCCAAAAAAAGTCATAGTATAGTATGGCATCAAAAATGGTCAAAAAATGTCATAGTATAGTATGGCGTCAAAAACTGTCAAAAAAAGTCATAGTATAGTATGGCGTCAAAAACGGTCAAAAAATGTCATAGTATAGTATGGCGTCAAAAACTGTCAAAAAATGTCATAGTATAGTATGGTGTCAAAAATGTTCAACAAATGTCATAGTATAGTATGGTGTCAAAAATCACCAAAAAATGTCATAGTATAGTATGCCGTCAAAAAATGTCACAGTATAGTATGGCGTCAAAAGTCACCAAAAAATGTCATAGTATAGTATGGTGTCAAAAACTGTCAAAAAATGTCCTAGTATAGTATGGCGTCAAAAACTGTCAAAAAATGTCATAGTATAGTATGGCGTCAAAAACAGTCAAAAAATGTCATAGTATAGTATGGCATCAAAAACGTTCCAAAAATGTCATAGTATAGTATGGCGTCAAAAACGGTCAAAAAATGTCATAGTATAGTATGGCGTCAACAACGGTCAAAAAATGTCATAGTATAGTATGGCGTCAAAAATGGTCAAAAAATGTCATAGTGTAGTATGGCGTCAAAAATCACCAAAAAAATGTCATAGTATAGTATGGCGTCAAAAATCACCAAAAAATGTCATAGTATAGTATGGTGTCAAAAATCACCAAAAAATGTCATAGTATAATATGGCGTCAAAAGTCACCAAAAAATGTCACAGTATAGTATGGCGTCAAAAATGGTCAAAAAATGTCACAGTATAGTATGGCGTCAAAAACTGTCAAAAATGTTCAAAAAATGTCATAGTATAGTATGGTGTCAAAAATCACCAAAAAATGTCACAGTATAGTATGGCGTCAAAAATCACCAAAAAATGTCATAGAATAGTATGGCGTCAAAAACGGTCAAAAAATGTCATAGTATAGTATGGCGTCAAAAACTACCAAAAAAAGTCATAGTATAGTATGGCGTCAAAAATGGTCAAAAATCACCAAAAAATGTCATAGAATAGTATGGCGTCAAAAACGGTCAAAAAATGTCATAGTATAGTATGGCGTCAAAAATCACCAAAAAATGTCATAATATAGTATGGCGTCAAAAATCCCCAAAAAATATCACAGTATAGTATGGCGTCAAAAACTGTCAAAAAATGTCATACTGTAGTATGGTGTCAAAAATCACCAAAAAATGTCACAGTATAGTATGGCGTCAAAAACGGTCAAAAAATGTCACAGTATAGTATGGCGTCGAAAACGGTCAAAAAATGTCATAGTATAGTATGATGTCAAAAATCACCAAAAAATGTCATAGTATAGTATGGCGTCAAAAATCACCAAAAAATGTCATAGTATATTATGGCGTCAAAAACTGTCAAAAAATGTCATAGTATAGTATGGCGTCAAAAACGGTCAAAAAATGTCATAGTATAGTATGGCGTCAAAAATCACCAAAAAAATGTCATAGTATAGTATGGCGTCAAAAATCACCAAAAAATGTCATAGTATATTATGGCATCAAAAATGGTCAAAAATCACCAAAAAATGTCATAGAATAGTATGGCGGCAAAAATGGTCAAAAATCACCAAAAAATGTCATAGTATAGTATGGCGTCAAAAATGGTCAAAAATCACCAAAAAATGTCATAGAATAGTATGGCGTCAAAAATGGTCAAAAATCACCAAAAAATGTCATAGAATAGTATGGCGTCAAAAATGGTCAAAAATCACCAAAAAATGTCATAGTATAGTATGGTGTCAAAAATCACCAAAAAATGTCATAGTATAATATGGCGTCAAAAGTCACCAAAAAATGTCACAGTATAGTATGGCGTCAAAAATGGTCAAAAAATGTCACAGTATAGTATGGCGTCAAAAATGGTCAAAAAATGT